>NW_027509265.1:305718-311728 GCF_048541705.1 Temnothorax americanus | reverse complement strand
ATACTATAGTCATATAGTCACTAATCATATCAAGTCATAGTAAAGTCACTATAGTCATAAAGTCACGTATAGTCCTAGTCCACTATAGTCAATTCATAGTCATAAGTCAGTAATAGTCATAATCACATATCTATCCTATATTATATATCCTAAGTCACTATAGTCACTATCATAACTATATCACTAATAGTCCACTAATAGTCACTAATAGTCCACTAATAGTCACTAATAGTCACTAAATAGTCACTAATAGTCACTAATAGTCACTAATAGTCACTAATAGTCACTAATAGTCACTAATAGTCACTAATAGTCACTAATAGTCACCAATAGTCACCAATAGTCACCAATAGTCACCAATAGTCACCAATAGTCACCAATAGTCACCAATAGTCACCAATAGTCACCAATAGTCACCAATAGTCACCAATAGTCACCAATAGTCACCAATAGTCACCAATAGTCACCAATAGTCACCAATAGTCACTAATAGTCACTAATAGTCACTAATAGTCACTAATAGTCACTAATAGTCACGTATAGTCACGTATAGTCACTAATAGTCACGTATAGTCACGTATAGTCACTAATAGTCACTAATAGTCCCTAATTAGGCACGTATAGTCACGTATAGTCACTATAGTCACTAGTCACTAATAGTTACGTATGGGCACGTATAGTCTCCTATAGTCACTAATAGTCACTAATAGTCACGTATGGTCACGTATAGTCACTAATAGTCACTAATAGTCACTAATAGTCACGTATAGTCACGTATAGTCACTAATAGTCACTAATAGTCACGTATGGTCACGTATAGTCACGTATAGTCACTAATAGTCACTAATAGTCACTAATAGTCACGTATAGTCACGTATAGTCACTAATAGTCACTAATAGTCACGTATGGTCACGTATAGTCACGTATAGTCACTAATAGTCACTAATAGTCACGTATGGTCACGTATAGTCACGTATAGTCACTAATAGTCACTAATAGTCACTAATAGTCACGTATAGTCACGTATAGTCACTAATAGTCACTAATAGTCACGTATAGTCACTAATAGTCACTAATAGTCACTAATAGTCACTAATAGTCACGTATAGTCACTAATAGTCACTAATAGTCACTAATAGTCACTAATAGTCACTAATAGTCACTAATAGTCACTAATAGTCACTAATAGTCACTAATAGTCACTAATAGTCACTAATAGTCACTAATAGTCACTAATAGTCACTAATAGTCACGTATAGTCACTAATAGTCACTAATAGTCACTAATAGTCACTAATAGTCACGTATAGTCACTAATAGTCACTAATAGTCACTAATAGTCACTAATAGTCACGTATAGTCACTAATAGTCACTAATAGTCACTAATAGTCACTAATAGTCACTAATAGTCACTAATAGTCACTAATAGTCACTAATAGTCACTAATAGTCACGTATAGTCACTAATAGTCACTAATAGTCACTAATAGTCACTAATAGTCACTAATAGTCACTAATAGTCACTAATAGTCACGTATAGTCACTAATAGTCACTAATAGTCACTAATAGTCACTAATAGTCACGTATAGTCACTAATAGTCACGTATAGTCACTAATAGTCACGTATAGTCACTAATAGTCACGTATAGTCACGTATAGTCACGTATAGTCACGTATAGTCACGTATAGTCACGTATAGTCACTAATAGTCACGTATAGTCACGTATAGTCACGTATAGTCACGTATAGTCACTAATAGTCACTAATAGTCACGTATAGTCACGTATAGTCACGTATAGTCACGTATAGTCACGTATAGTCACGTATAGTCACTAATAGTCACGTATAGTCACGTATAGTCACGTATAGTCACGTATAGTCACTAATAGTCACGTATAGTCACGTATAGTCACGTATAGTCACGTATAGTCACTAATAGTCACGTATAGTCACGTATAGTCACGTATAGTCACGTATAGTCACTAATAGTCACGTATAGTCACGTATAGTCACGTATAGTCACGTATAGTCACGTATAGTCACGTATAGTCACGTATAGTCACGTATAGTCACGTATAGTCACGTATAGTCACGTATAGTCACGTATAGTCACGTATAGTCACGTATAGTCACTAATAGTCACGTATAGTCACGTATAGTCACTAATAGTCACGTATAGTCACTAATAGTCACGTATAGTCACGTATAGTCACGTATAGTCACTAATAGTCACGTATAGTCACGTATAGTCACGTATAGTCACGTATAGTCACGTATAGTCACTAATAGTCACGTATAGTCACGTATAGTCACGTATAGTCACGTATAGTCACTAATAGTCACGTATAGTCACGTATAGTCACTAATAGTCACGTATAGTCACTAATAGTCACGTATAGTCACGTATAGTCACTAATAGTCACGTATAGTCACTAATAGTCACGTATAGTCACGTATAGTCACTAATAGTCACGTATAGTCACTAATAGTCACGTATAGTCACGTATAGTCACTAATAGTCACGTATAGTCACTAATAGTCACTAATAGTCACGTATAGTCACTAATAGTCACGTATAGTCACGTATAGTCACGTATAGTCACGTATAGTCACGTATAGTCACGTATAGTCATGTATAGTCACGTACAGTCACGTATAGTCACGTATAGTCATGTATAGTCAGGTATAGTCACGTACAGTCACGTATAGTCACGTATAGTCATGTATAGTCACGTATAGTCACGTATAGTCACGTATAGTCACGTATAGTCACGTATAGTCACGTATAGTCACGTATAGTCACGTATAGTCACGTATAGTCACGTATAGTCACGTATAGTCACTAATAGTCACGTATAGTCACGTATAGTCACGTATAGTCACGTATAGTCACGTATAGTCACGTATAGTCACGTATAGTCACGTATAGTCACGTATAGTCACGTATAGTCACGTATAGTCACGTATAGTCACGTATAGTCACGTATAGTCACGTATAGTCACGTATAGTCACGTATAGTCACGTATAGTCACGTATAGTCACGTATAGTCACGTATAGTCACGTATAGTCACGTATAGTCACGTATAGTCACGTATAGTCACTAATAGTCACGTATAGTCACGTATAGTCACGTATAGTCACGTATAGTCACTAATAGTCACGTATAGTCACGTATAGTCACGTATAGTCACGTATAGTCACTAATAGTCACGTATAGTCACGTATAGTCACGTATAGTCACGTATAGTCACGTATAGTCACGTATAGTCACGTATAGTCACGTATAGTCACGTATAGTCACTAATAGTCACGTATAGTCACGTATAGTCACGTATAGTCACGTATAGTCACTAATAGTCACGTATAGTCACGTATAGTCACGTATAGTCACGTATAGTCACTAATAGTCACGTATAGTCACGTATAGTCACGTATAGTCACGTATAGTCACTAATAGTCACGTATAGTCACGTATAGTCACGTATAGTCACGTATAGTCACTAATAGTCACGTATAGTCACGTATAGTCACGTATAGTCACGTATAGTCACGTATAGTCACGTATAGTCACTAATAGTCACGTATAGTCACGTATAGTCACGTATAGTCACGTATAGTCACTAATAGTCACTAATAGTCACGTATAGTCACGTATAGTCACGTATAGTCACTAATAGTCACTAATAGTCACGTATAGTCACGTATAGTCACGTATAGTCACTAATAGTCACTAATAGTCACGTATAGTCACGTATAGTCACGTATAGTCACGTATAGTCACTAATAGTCACGTATAGTCACGTATAGTCACGTATAGTCACGTATAGTCACTAATAGTCACGTATAGTCACGTATAGTCACGTATAGTCACGTATAGTCACTAATAGTCACGTATAGTCACGTATAGTCACGTATAGTCACGTATAGTCACTAATAGTCACGTATAGTCACGTATAGTCACGTATAGTCACGTATAGTCACGTATAGTCACTAATAGTCACGTATAGTCACGTATAGTCACGTATAGTCACGTATAGTCACGTATAGTCACGTATAGTCACGTATAGTCACTAATAGTCACGTATAGTCACGTATAGTCACGTATAGTCACGTATAGTCACTAATAGTCACGTATAGTCACGTATAGTCACGTATAGTCACGTATAGTCACTAATAGTCACGTATAGTCACGTATAGTCACGTATAGTCACGTATAGTCACTAATAGTCACGTATAGTCACTAATAGTCACGTATAGTCACGTATAGTCACTAATAGTCACGTATAGTCACTAATAGTCACGTATAGTCACGTATAGTCACTAATAGTCACGTATAGTCACTAATAGTCACGTATAGTCACGTATAGTCACTAATAGTCACTAATAGTCACTAATAGTCACGTATAGTCACGTATAGTCACTAATAGTCACTAATAGTCACTAATAGTCACGTATAGTCACGTATAGTCACTAATAGTCACTAATAGTCACTAATAGTCACGTATAGTCACGTATAGTCACTAATAGTCACTAATAGTCACTAATAGTCACTAATAGTCACGTATAGTCACTAATAGTCACTAATAGTCACTAATAGTCACTAATAGTCACGTATAGTCACTAATAGTCACTAATAGTCACTAATAGTCACTAATAGTCACGTATAGTCACTAATAGTCACTAATAGTCACTAATAGTCACGTATAGTCACGTATAGTCACTAATAGTCACTAATAGTCACTAATAGTCACTAATAGTCACGTATAGTCACTAATAGTCACTAATAGTCACTAATAGTCACGTATAGTCACGTATAGTCACTAATAGTCACTAATAGTCACGTATAGTCACTAATAGTCACTAATAGTCACTAATAGTCACTAATAGTCACTAATAGTCACGTATAGTCACTAATAGTCACTAATAGTCACTAATAGTCACTAATAGTCACTAATAGTCACTAATAGTCACTAATAGTCACTAATAGTCACTAATAGTCACTAATAGTCACTAATAGTCACTAATAGTCACTAATAGTCACTAATAGTCACTAATAGTCACTAATAGTCACTAATAGTCACTAATAGTCACTAATAGTCACTAATAGTCACTAATAGTCACTAATAGTCACTAATAGTCACTAATAGTCACTAATAGTCACTAATAGTCACTAATAGTCACTAATAGTCACTAATAGTCACTAATAGTCACTAATAGTCACTAATAGTCACTAATAGTCACTAATAGTCACTAATAGTCACTAATAGTCACTAATAGTCACTAATAGTCACTAATAGTCACTAATAGTCACTAATAGTCACTAATAGTCACTAATAGCATAGTCACTAATAGTCACTAATAGTCACTAATAGTCACTAATAGTCACTAATAGTCACTAATAGTCACTAATAGTCACTAATAGTCACTAATAGTCACTAATAGTCACTAATAGTCACTAATAGTCACTAATAGTCACTAATAGTCACTAATAGTCACTAATAGTCACTAATAGTCACTAATAGTCACTAATAGTCACTAATAGTCACTAATAGTCACTAATAGTCACTAATAGTCACGTATAGTCACTAATAGTCACTAATAGTCACTAATAGTCACTAATAGTCACTAATAGTCACTAATAGTCACTAATAGTCACTAATAGTCACTAATAGTCACGTATAGTCACTAATAGTCACTAATAGTCACTAATAGTCACTAATAGTCACTAATAGTCACTAATAGTCACTAATAGTCACTAATAGTCACTAATAGTCACTAATAGTCACTAATAGTCACTAATAGTCACTAATAGTCACTAATAGTCACGTATAGTCACTAATAGTCACTAATAGTCACGTATAGTCACTAATAGTCACTAATAGTCACGTATAGTCACGTATAGTCACGTATAGTCACTAATAGTCACTAATAGTCACGTATCTTGCCGGATTGTATAACTAGCGTCTGCTAGCTATCGCACCGATACTTTGTTTTTGTCTATTCGGCT
>NW_027509265.1:82500-305421 GCF_048541705.1 Temnothorax americanus | reverse complement strand
TAAATTTTTTAAACAATTAATTTTTATTTAAACAACAAAAAATGTTGTTAAACGTAAAACAAATTTTTTTGGGAAATTAACAATTTTTTTCTCAGTGTTTTTTTTCGAGATACAAAGTTTACCTCTAACTTGTTACTTAGGTTTTTTTGGGGTAACTATTCCCACGTTTTTCCTTTCGATTAGAAAAAAAGATTGAATCATAAAATTTACACAGGGGTAACAGTACAAAATAAAAATATTTTTTTAAAAATATTTAAACCCAAACAAGGAAAACGGGTTTTTAAATACAAAGTTTATATATGTATTTTTAAAAGTTTAAAATGCATGCAAAAAAATTACAGGGGGAAAACAAAAAAAAATAAAAATATTTTTTAAAAAAAAAAAATTTTTTCTTGAAAAAAATTGGGCTGTAGCTAAAACCCTAAAAATTGGGTCCCCCTGGTGTGTTTGAGGAGGGGGGGGGGTGGGGTGGTGTGTGTGTGTGTGGTGGGGTTGTGTTGGTTGGTGTGTGTGTGTGGTGTTGTGTGTGTGGTGTGTGTGTTGTGTGTTGTGGGGGTGTTTGTGTTGTGTTTTGGGGGTTTTTTTTGTGTGGTGTGTGTTTGTTGTGTGTGGGTTTTGTTTGGTGGGGTGTGTGTTTTTGTGTTTTTGTTTTTGGGTGTGTGGGGGTGGTGTGGTGGTTTTTGTGTGGGGGTTTGTGGTGTTGTGGTGTGTTTTGTGGTTTGGGTTTTGTGTTGTGGTTTTGTGTGTGTGTGTGGGTGGTTGTGTGTGTGGTGTGTTGGTTTTGGTTGTTGTGTGTTGGGGTTTGTTTGTGTGGTGTGGTGGGTGTGTGGTGTGTGTGTGTGTTGTGATTTGTGTTGTGTTGGGGTTTTTGGGTTTTGGGTGTTGTTTTGTGTTGGTTTTGTGTTGTTTTTGGGTGGTGTTGTTGTTGTGGTTTGTTGTTGTTGTGTTTTTGTTGTTTTTTTTTGTGTGTTTGGGTTGTTTTTTTGTGGTTTTGGGGGTGTTGTTGGGGGGTTTGTGTGTGTGTGTTTTGGTTTTTTTTGTTTTTTTTGTGTTTGGTGTGTGTTTTTTGGTGTGTGTGTGGGTTTGTTTTGTTTGTGTGTTTGTGTGTGTTTTGTTTTTTTTGGGGTTGGTGTGTTGTGTGTGTGGTGTGTTTTTTTTTGGTTTTGGTGTGGTTTTTTTTTGTTTTTTTGTTGGTTGTTGGGGTGGTTTGTGTTGTTTTTGTTGTTTGTTTTGGGGTTTTTTTTTTTTTTTGGGGGTTTGTTTTGTTTTTGGGTTTTTGGGGTTTGTGTGTTTTGTGGGGTTGTTTTTGGGTTGGGGTTGGTGTGGGTTTTTGGTGTTTGTGGTGTGTTGTTTTTTGTTTTGGGGGTTTTGTGTTGTGGGTGTGTGTTTTGTGTTGGGGTGTTTTGTGTGTGTGTGGTGTTGTTTTTGTTGTGTTGTGTGTGGTGGTGTGTGGTTTTTGTGTGTGTGGTTTTGGGTTGTTGGGGGTTGTTGTTTTTTTTTTTTGTTTGGTTTTTGTGTTTTTGGGTTGTGTTGTTTTGGTTTTTTTGTGGGTTGGTTTTTTTTGTGTGTTTTTTTTGTGTGTGTTTTTTGTGGGGGGTTTTTGGTTTTTTGTGTGGGGTTTTGTGGTGTTGTGTGGGTTTTGTGTTTGGGTGTGGTGGGTGTGTGTTGTTTTTGGTTGGTTTTTTGGGTGTGTTTTGTGTTTTTTTTGTTGTTTTTTTGTTTTTTTTTTGGGGGGTTTTTGTTGTTGTTGTGTGTTTTTGTGTGGGGTGTTGTTGGTGGGTGTTTTTTTGGGGTTTTGGTTTTTTGTGGTTGTGTGTGTTTGTTTTTTTTTGTTGTGTTGTTGGTGTTTTTTTGGGTGGTTTTTGGGGGTTTTTTTTTTGGTGGGGGGTTGTTTTGTGTGTGTGTGTGTTTTGGTTTTGTTTATGTGGGTTGTGTTGTTTTGGTGGGTTTTTTTGTGTGTTTTTGGGGTGTGGGGTGTGTTTGAGGGGGTTTTGTGGTGTGTTTTTTTGTTTGTTTTGGGGTGGTGTGTGTGGTTTTTTGTTGGTGGGTGGTGTGTTGGGGGGTTTGTTTTTTTTGGGGTGTTGTGTGGGTTTTTGTGTGGTGTGTTGTGTGTGTTGTGTGTGTGTTTTTGTGTTTGGGGGTTTTGTGTGTGGGGTTTTTGTTTTGGTGTGTGTGGGGTGTTGTGTGTGTTTGTTGTGTGTTTTTGGTTTTTTTGGGGTGTGTGTGTTGTGTGTGTTTTTTTTGGGTTTTGTTTTTTTTTTTGGGTTTTTGTTGTGTGTTTTGTGTGTGTGTGTTTGTTTTTGTGTTTTGTTTTTTTTGGGGGTTTTTGGGTGGGTTTTTTGTTGTTGGGTTTGTTTTTCTTTTTTTTTTTGGTTTTTTGTTTTTTTTTATTTTGTTTTTGTTTTTTTTGTTTTTTTTGGGTTTTGTTTTTTTTTTTGGGGGGTTTTTTTTTTTTTTTGGTGTTTTTTGGTTTTTTTGTTTTTTTGTTTTTTGTTTTTTTTTGTTTTTTTTGTTTGTTTGTGGGTGTGTGTTTTTTTTTTTTTTTGTGTTTTTTTGTGTTTTTTTTTTTTTTGTTTTTTTTTGGGGTTTTTTGGGTTTTTTTTTTTTTTTTTTTTACAATGACGGCTTAAAATTAAATAGGTAATTAGGAATTTTTATTTTTAAAGCGTTTGATTGTTAAAAATAAAAGAAAAAGTATAAAATGAAAAATTTTTACTTTGGGGTAAAAGGTCTCTCTTTTTCTCTCTCTAGCGCGCCAATTTTTTGACAAAAAATTTATGTTTTTTAAATAAAATTTTTTTTTTTTGTCTTTTTTCCCTGTTTCTTTGCGATGCGATTTTTTTTTAAAAATAATATATAAATTTGTATTTAAATACCTTTTTTTCCCTTTGTTGATTTAAATATTTTAATAAATTTTTTTTTTTGTACTGTTCCCCCCTCTGTGTAATTTTCATATTCAATCTTTTATTCAACGAAAAAAAGCGGGAAATATTGCCCCTAAAAAAAAACCTAAGTAAAAAGGGGTAGAGGTAATTTTGTATCTGAAAAATACACTGAAAAAAAAAATTGTTTAATTCCAAGAAATATTTTTTTCTACTTTTAAAAAAAACCCCTTTTATTTAGTTAAAAAAATATTATTTTTTTCAAAAATTTATTTCTTTTTTTAATAAGAATTAAAAAATTAAAAATTTTTTAGTTAACAAAACAAAATTTAGCTAAACGTATCGGACTAAATTTTTCTTGGGTTTTGGGACACATTTTTTTTCTCAGTGTATGTTCTTTGTAATTGGCGCTGTAATTTAAAAAGATATCATTCTTTTTTGTAATTGTAATAAAAAATAGCCACTTGAAGCGCGACTCATTTTTTAAGGTAAGAAATTTTTTGTGTATCACTTGAGTAAAAAATTTTTTTTGGGAAAAAAAAATACTACTGTTTTGGGTTTTTTTTTGAGATTTTTCAAGATAAAGATTACTTCCACTTGTTCTTTTTTTTTTGAGGTTAATACACCCCGTTTTCCACTGTTTTTTTTTTTTAAGGTCAACATTTTGGGAAATAAAATCTAGTTTAGTTTTTTCGGAAATTTTTTGAGATACAAAGATTCGCTACCACTTTTTACTTCGGTTTTTTCGAGGTAAAGACTATGCTTAGGTTTTTTTGAGATTTTTCGAAAAACTACAAAAATTAGTCTACCACTTGTTTCTTCGGTTTTTTCGAGGTAAAAATCCTACTGCTTAGGTTTTTTTTAAGATTTTTCGAAATACAAAGATTACGTCTACCATTGTTACTTAGATTTTTTTTAGGTAAATTTTACCACGTTTTTTTTTTTGATTTAACAACAATACACTATTGGTGTACTTGGCGCCCTTTTTCTTTTTACCTTTTTTTTAAAAAAGGTTTTTGCGATTCAGCCCCTTTTTGAATTTCGCTTGTTAAACATATGTACGAGGTTATTTCGAGGTATAATACTACCACTTTTTTTTTTTCGAGGGAACAAAATATCATAATTTTACTATGCGTGTCTTGGCCATTTTTTCCCCCTTTTTTTTTTTAAAAAGGAATTTTGTACGGTTCCCGGCCCTTTTTGTGTATTCCCTGTTCCCCTTGTCGGGTGTTATTTTGGGTATAATTACCACTTTGTTTTTTTGAGGTTTTTCAACCCTAAAACATATTACACTATGCGTTATTTTGGGGCCTTTTTTTTAAACCCTTTTTTTTTAAAAAATATTTTTTACGGAAAAAACCCCTTTTTGGGAGTTTACGCTCTTAAACTTAACGAAAAAAATTTCATCTTATAAAGAAAATTTTTTGAATTGTAATATAATATATCATTTGCCCCGGCTTTCTTTTATGTAAAATAGCATGTTTTACGTTTCTTTATAAATTTTTTCTTACCATTTTTCCAAAAAAAATATATAAAGACCTTTTGCCCGTAGGCCATCGTTTCTTTCTATAATTTTTTTCCCTCATCAAATTTAAACCAAATGTTTTTTTAAAAACTTGTAAATGCCATTTCAAAAGATTCCGATGAAAAATGTATTCATTATTTATACTGCTGTTTCGCATCGAATTTAGTTGTTTATATCTAGTAAAATTTAAAGTCTGTTTTTTCACTAATTTTTTATCCTGTGCGAGAAAAAAATTAAAAAGTGATAATATTTCTTTGTCAAAAGTTAATTATTTCTAATACTAATTTCCTGCACAAAATTGGCATGTTTTTTTCCCTATAACGACCCCCAATTTAAAAATTATCCTTTAAAATTTTAAGACCGTATCTTTTTTCGGGCCGACGGGTTTTCGAGTACCCCCCAGATTTGAGATCTCGATAACGAGAGTGAAAGGGTCAAGTTCTAATAGGCTTTATCGATGTTGAGGTCCAATTTGGGGGGGGGTTTTTTCCCCATAATTTCCGCGCTTCCCTACGAGCGGGGATATTTCGACGCAAAGTCCAAAGTAAATTTATTTTTTTGAAAGAATAGTATATATTCTAACGGGGACGTCTTTTAAAGATACGTTAATCGAAAAAGTCCCCTTTACTTTTTCGACACTGGGGGCAACGGTTCTGTTTTTACAATATAATTTATACATAAGGGTTTACATAACAAAAAAACAGGTGAAAGCAATTTTTATTTTTTATAAAAAAAAAAATACGAAAGCATTCATCTCATTTTTTTTCAAATTTTTTTTTAATGGTATCATAATAATTTTATAAAATATATATATAAGATTTAAGAATTTTTATAAGAGTTTTATATAGGCATTATTAACATTATTAATAAATTTTGAGACATTATAATAAAATTATATAAAATTATATAAACAAAAATTTAAAACTGTTGCTCTCAAAAGTCGCCTCTGCCTCTGCCTGTCACCCCAAAGGTATTGGATGTGAACAATTTTAAAAAGGCCATGAACCCTTTTTTCTTTCCGTCGTATCCCGGGCTCGCCTTGTCTTCGAACTGTAAAATAATAAATTGTATAAAAAAATTTTTTGAATTAAAAAACATTTTGAATTAAAATTTTTTTATTAACAAGAAAAATTTTTTTCGATTTAAAATGGATGTTTGTTTGTTTGCGATAAATGTTTCCACCCCATGGCGAATTAAGGCGACGCCTGCCTGGGGGTTTCCCGGTTCAAAATCGGGGGGGGGTAATACTTTGTAATCGCAATAAAAATTTTTGGCGGGTAACTAAATATGTCATTTCTTTCGTTTTAAAAAAATACATAAATTAAATTACCCTTGTCTATCATCTTTGGCATCCGGGGGCCAGCCCGGGGTCGGCACGACGGATCAGCGGCGCGGGCCCCCGCCGACAGGGTGGCGGCGACACGGAACCAGCGGGACAGTCCCGCGGCGACAAAAAAGGGGGCGACAGTGGCGGGCCCACGGAAAACCGGGGGCGAGGGGCCGGCAGCTTCGGTGGCTGATTTTTTTTTCAATGATAAATTCTAGCTCGAAATCGGCGAAATCGTACTCTTATCCTCTAAAAAAAAATAAAATACAAATTGTAATTATGTAAAAATGTGAAATATATATTTAAAAAGACAGTACTTACCCCTTTTTACTTTTTGGGTTTCTCTCGTAAAAAACGGTGGTTTCGTTGGCTCCTGCCCCTTAACCAGGACAATACGGCCATATTTGCCATCATTATTTCAAGAATTTAAAACAACAACCTGTTCCCGTTCTCTGGATAAATTGTAACCTGCCTTGGGCGTTCTTGACAGAATCTACAAAGTTAAAAGAACGATATAACGTTTTGTGGAGGGGGAAAGTTTTTTCTTGCATAACACAACCACAACGAGAAAACTGACGCCCCCCCAAAAGTCCGCTTTAAATGGCAATCCTTGACCTAAAAAAAAATATGATTATTGATATTATGGTCGGCCAACTGACCTACAAAACTTCGAAACATTTCCCCTTTTCTTTTTTTCAATGGAAGAAAGAAGGAGAAAAAGAACGCTCCAGATTTGTTCACGTTGACGTACCTAATATCAAAAAAAGGTTTGTTTTTTTCAGCAGAATTTTTTTCACTATTCAAAAAATGTCCTGAACGTTCTTTTTTCCAGAAGTGAGTCAAGAGTTATGTTCTTTTCTAGTACAACAGAACTTGTTTAAAATTCACTGAAAAGCTTGCCCCATTTTGAGCAAGTCAAGCAGTGCAAAGGTGGAAGTCTGAAATGGCCTGGTTTTTTTCAACTGAACTGCTGCACTAGTTTAGAGGTTATTTTACTGCCGTAACTAAAGGGTAAATATAAAGGATAATATATGTTTGATATGTATTTTATATTTTAAAAAAGTTTTACTTTTTATACGCTATATTAGATCCGAAGGGTGTTAATAGTCAAATTAAGGAGGCTATATTGGTCCTGGTCAAGGAGATAACGATTCCCCACCAACGCAATCAGGTATATGATTATCAGATGTTAGTGAGAGCTTTATAGAATTTTAATTTTTGAATATTAAAAATGAATATTTTTTAGAATATTAAAAAATGGAAAACAACGGGAAATGCATACATAAAAGGGATGCACTGAAAATATTTTGGTTGATGGAAATGGAAATGTTACTTGTGAATCCAAAGGTACTCAAAATTTATCAAAATATAAAAATGAGACAAAAAAAAACGTCAACCCTAATCTAAAATCTGCAGTATTAAATTTTTTTAAAAATAATGTAAATATATAATAAGTATCCAAAATCTACGTTACATTTATTTTATTTATTTTAAATCCCAGTAATTACTGTGGATATTTTCGATTAGGCTTGATGTTTCTTTATCTTTTTTGTTTTTTTGTGATTTATAATCTACCAAATTATATGCGTTTATACGATTCATGTTTATTCCTTTTATCGTGTCTTTTATGTTACTTATTTATTTATTTATTTTTTCAGAGGGTGTAATATTTATTTAAAATATAAAGATATTGACTTTACCTGTGATACGTTGGCAATTTATGTTGATGATAAATTAATGTCTATTACATTACGTCAAAATGTGGAACAGAACGAACAAACAAATGATATAAATATTTTATGATGGAAATTGTAGTCAAGAAAATAATGGTAACGATGAAAATATGCTAATATGAAATAATGCTAATAGAATAAACCAAGATAGAAGAGAGACATTTTTTTTGGGATGATGCAACAACTAAACTGTTTTTTGGAATTATATGAAAAAACAGTGATCTCTTAGTGAACAGAAAAATTAAAACCAAGAAAATATTATGGCAAAAAATAACAGAAAGTAATGCAAAACATGGATACAACGTGACACTTGTACAAGTCGAAAATAAATATAAGTCTTTAGAGAGTATCGTTCAAAAAATATGATTTTAAATAATAATAAAACAGGCAGAGCTCGCATGTCATGTCCAGAGAACAGTAAATATTAAATGTTATGTTCAAAACTTTAATGTAACTTTATGGATAACATGCAATGAAGTTACAATGCGTTGATAATATTTACAGACATTAAACTAAACTTCTGGGTCATAAGCACAACATTCGACCATTGGCAATATCTGGAAAGCAAGGTCTACTTTTACAGGGATGATGTCCAAATTAGCAACAGCTTTGCAAGTTCCTAATCTTGAGGTTCAGGCATGCATACTGATACGTACAATATTATTTAAAAAGATATATTAAATTCTACATATTTATAATTTATATTTATTATTACTTTAAGATAAGACATAACTGTTTTATTTATCCATTGTATACATATTACAGAGCTAATACTGTGATATGAATAATCAAAATGGAGTTAATTTTAAATACAGATGTAAATGTAGAATCAACATCAAATTCAAGGAACACTACATCGGAAATAATGCAAGCCACACTGAAAATGATGTTCAATCAAGTAAGTGTGCTATACATCCTCTCTATTGATATAACTAATATTAATGTAATCTTGTAGAAACATATATGTATTGTAGACATTGTCACATAGTACGCAACAGAAAACAAACGGTTAGAACGACCAAGACCTTACAGAAATTTTTACAAAAAACGATCGAAAAAACTTTTAAGCGATATTCAACATGAAAAGGAGATAAAAAATTGAAATACAAACCAGGTGTAACGGAATATAAAGCAATGAGAAATACATATGAACAATCGTGAAAAATATAGAGGAACAACTAATAAAGGCAATCATTGAGAGAAGAAAGAAATGAATGTTAAGAGAAATTTTATCTGAAAACAACATTAACATAAATAAGCATTTAAAAAAGTTTAGAAAGTTAAAAATGTATAATTCAGCAAGAGTACCATTTACAATTTGTCCAAGAGTTAAACGCAGTAAGTAATAAATGCGTGGAAATTTTTTATTTTAATTTTAATTTTATTTTTTTCGGATTCAGGGAAATTGTCCCCACACAAGTTCCTTGCTTAAGAGCAATCTTATAAATAAAACGTTATAATGGTAAGAAATGTTTTGTTTTACATATATATACGCATATATTAATATGCATGTACAAAAATACATATAATAAATTACAAATGTTGCATTAAGCGTTTGACTTTTATTTACTCTATTTTTTATTGTTTATTTTTTATTTAATTTTATGAACTTTCCTCCTTTTTCTTGTTAAAATAATATATTTGTATTATAAAGACTAGAAATAAAATAGAGGATAGAATAACAAGAAAAGCAATTGTTTATTTTTTTACATTAATTTAATTGCTGAGATTATTACATTTAATTTATTGAGTAGATAAATGACATAATTCGTCTCGGATATGCACTCCAGTTTCATGTTCTCTTCTGCTCATCAAAATTAACACGCAAGTTTGTGCTTCCATGTCAGGATACTGGTCTTTATTGGCGCTTCAAGATATTGCAAATCTTCAATTTTTGCAATATTATGAAGTACGCAACACGCATGTATCACGCGTTACCATACGCACCATATCGCGCAATTTGAAATGATATAGTTGTCTAAAACGTTGCTTGAGACACCCAATGCGTTTTCAATTATTACCCTGCAGGAACTTAGTTCTGATTAAATATTCTCTGTGCACGTGTCAGATGTCCGTTATCCCTGTATGGTACAATTACTTCTTTTCAAACATGGGTATGCGCTATCTCCAAGCAAAAAATAATTATCTATAAGAAAATGTCTAATGTTAAAATATCAATTTTTTATTATTAGCCTACTTATATTATTTATATAATTTTTCAACTAGCCTGTACACAATTCATGTAAATCGTTACGCAATGAAGAATTTTTTGAAAACCCTTGCGTCGTGGACAGAACCAGGATATCCAATGAAACATCAATAAACTGCATTTTATGATTTACTGTTCCTTGAATATGCAAGGAAAAGTATTGCTTTCGATTAATATAGACTCTGGATCTTCTCTGGGTTTATCTATTCTAATTTGTGAACCGTCCATAGCACCTGAAAAAAAGAAACATTAGAGCTCAGACACAATGAGAAGAATAAAGAATAGAAAAAGGAATAAGAACAAAGAATAAAAGTTTATAGTATCTTATTTCAATACACGTATATTGAAGTAAGATGCGACTATTGAATTCCTATTCTTTGTTCCTTATTCCTTTATTCTATTCCTTATTCCTCTCACTGTGTTTAAGTCTTTTAAAGTATTCAACATCCTTATAGCTTCTGCACACAGGACGTGGAAATGCTTGCCATTCGGTTAGAAGAGTAACGCAGTAGCCAATAATTTTTTGCTCTTACAGAAAAGCGAAAAAAAATTTAGCTGCGTTTTGTAAGCGTTTCTGCGTCCTGTATGCAGACGCTATACATGCATAAATATAAACATAATCAATGATATGAGGAAATCTTTTTACGTTACATTACCAATTATACGAGGGAATCCTTTTCTTTCTCTATAATATGTTGCAGTTTCTTCTTTTTCAGCTAATGTTGGATATTTAATGATGTCAGGTGCTAGTAACATTATAAAATTTGTTACTCTCGTTATTATATGTACAAAGTACTCAGTGTTATTCCAAATCGATCAGCTACATCACGATCTGATGCAGTTTGATGTCCTACGAACCACAGGTAACACAATAAATGTTTTTTCAGCCGTTATGTTAAGACGTCCAGCATCATCTAAATGTAAAGTTAAATGTCAATTTCCTTCATGTCCAAAATAACACATTCTTGTTATAACACCCACACACTGTGCGCGCGCACACAACAGACATATTTTTTATATACATACAATATTATTATATAAAATTTTATATATACATATAATATACATACCTTGTAAAGAAACAAATATCTCAGATATTCTGAATCGATTATCAGTTCATACGTCTTTTCTCTGGATATCCGAAAGTGCATAATAAATCTATCTCATTATAATTCCGAACAATATCTTCTACGTTAATTTTGTATTTTTACATGCTCAATTCTTTGAATCATTTCCAAAAATGGATGTATTATCCGTAACTCGTTATGATCTGAAATATAATTATATTAGGTTAGATTGTAGATGAATTATCTTGTTAACATTAATCAATTTTGCCACATGAAATAATAGTAATTACCATCATCATCTTCATCCCAGATAGGTTCTGCGTACAATAACAGTGGTGGTGGTGGTTAAAACAAATCTTCTTCGTCTGATAAATCAACGTCTTCAATTACGTGTTGCGCCATGTTGATTCTTGCACTGTGGCGTTCTTTTCCTTCCTCTCAGTATTCTCTGCACTAGAAAATTTCTGCTGTACTCGCCAGTTCTAGTTCAGAACCAGGTGCAGTACCAGTGCAACTGAAAAGAACAAACCTATGAATAAATGTAGTTCATGTTCATGCACGCTTTCCGCGCTTTTTTCGGAATACATCGTGTCGTTCATATAACGTGTTGTGATTGCAATTTGTTATACAGCCTTTTGTCGTAAATCTGCTTGTCTTAGAGAGCTTTTCTCGTAATTACGTGCTGTATTTTCATGTATCTATATAATCAGAGATAACATACATGAAAGGAATCTTTTAAGATTGCTTCCTATTCATCGTGATCTAAAACTTTAACCTCTGCTCGTGTCGTTAATCGCCTAAATGCTTGTTTTAATAGTGCCTTTGTTGTAATAACGCCTTTGTTGTAATGCTCGTGCTGTAAGTTCAAGTAGCTATATATTTAGAGAGAAATATACTGAAAGACGTTGCGACAAGTAGCATATTTTTCCATACATTGGACGCATTCCTCGACTGCCTACATCTCGACGTAAGTAACCGACGATAAGAAAAATTTAATTTATTTTAATAAATTAATTAAAGAGAACATATATAAAAGACTATATAAATAATGGTATTATTTTTCATCAAATATTTATTTGTTTGATTTTTGTGTTTTATTATCATCGTAAGTAACGCTAGAATAACAGAAAAATGTTATATTTATGTGTTAATTTATTCAATCAGAAAACTTAAAAATGTACGTATTCATAAATTTTAAATGTTTTCTTTAAGACATTGTTTGCATTAAGTATATATTAAATATCATAGTATATTCAAATGTATTATATAAAATATTCTTATTAACTAAATGTTAATTAAAGATGGTATAATTGAATATTTTATCGGCATGTTTTTCATCGGCTGCTTTCAATATGGCTGAATTAACTTGCATACAATTGAATGTAATATGATTATGTACTTACTTAATTCGAAACTGCTTTGGTTTACAGCAATTTCAATTCTGTTTAATTAAAAAAAAAATTATGTTACAGTTAAATAAATTTGATTATTTTTTACATTGTGCATTATTTTTGATAATTTAGTCTTCACTAATAATTGTAATGAGTTGTCAATATTAATAAGTTCGTAGACAAAGTCTGACATTTTATTTCATTTAGAAATATTATTAGGAATTAAAGATGGAATCTCTACATATATTTTGTGATTAAAAATATAATTACCTGGCACATATTGCATAACCATTTCACATTTATTTCATTATAGATGCAAGTTTTTCCTGGAAGAAAGAAAGGGACAAGTATTTATGTATATGATGATTACGTGTACTATTGGGATAAACGTTACGAAAATGTCTTCCGATGCAATACACGACGGATAACAAAATGTCGAGGCTGGGCCATCCTTCAGGATAATACTGTAAACGTTGTAACTGAACATAATCATCCAAGATCACCATTTATGAAGGAACAGATTGAAATGAAACAAGAAATGTTAGAACGTTCTTCCAAAACTCATACTGGATTAAAAGATATATTTGATTCAGTTTGTAGAAGGTACAACTATTTTGTTTTTTTTCTTTTTGTACTTTTCCTTATCATATTTGGCTTCATTTATACAATCTTTAATTTCATTTATTATTAATTATATCGCCATATTAGGATCCTGCATTAATATGTTGTTCCAGTTTAATTTACTGGTTATATTTATCAATTTATTATAGTTAATACCACAATATGAGTTGTTTATTTTTTGTTTCATATCTATTTTATCTATGCTGACAAATAATGGATAGTGATCTGTAAACTTGTTTGTTATTGTGTAAGATTTATAATTTAAAGTGTTTGTTTTTATGAATACATTATCAATGCAAGATCCTTTACCTTCTGCTGGATTATCTAGAGGTTGTGTAACATTTTGAAAGCATGGTATATAACCCTTTTCTAAGAAATTGTTTAATAGTTCTTGATCTAAGCTGTTTAATTCTAACAGATCTATATTATAATCTCCTATGACTAGATGGTTATTGATATTTATATTTTTACTTAAGAATGTTTAAATTCATTATAAATTTAGTCTTGGAAAAATCGTATAATTTATATAATACAGAAATCTCTATATTTTGATTTTCCTCAATCATTATAACAGCATTATTTTAAATCTATCAATTTCTATTACCTGCGTTATTTTTTCAATTCCTTCTTTAATGTACATAACAACACCATAATTTCTATTAATTTTACTCTTATTATAATGTATTTCATAAAAATCTAGTTTTTGTGTTTTATATTTTTCTAATTTATACGTATATTTTTATA
Source organism: Temnothorax americanus (assembly GCF_048541705.1). Classification (NCBI taxonomy): domain Eukaryota; kingdom Metazoa; phylum Arthropoda; class Insecta; order Hymenoptera; family Formicidae; genus Temnothorax; species Temnothorax americanus. The sequence goes on along the minus strand of NW_027509265.1, from coordinate 291,922 downwards.
CTTTATTTCTTTACCGCCTTCGTCCTAAAGTTCTATATAACATAAAATATAGAATCCAAATAATTTTTAATATGTTATAAAATATTTTTTATGTCCAGGTTGCAATCAGGCTTATTAATAAAATAAAGTTATATGTAAACACAGACCTACTAATTTATTTGTCATATACTTTTTCTTCAATATCTTGCAAAATTTGTGTAACTTTATTAATTTTATACTAATAGATCATTTATATTATAAAAATAATCGCATTTTTAATAAGGAATTTTTTAATATAATGACAATTTTTTAAAATAATTGTCATAAATTTTTTATTTATAAAAAGTAACAAATTTCATGTATAATATTGTTATAAAAAAAACTTGAAGAAAATATTTTTTATTTATAAATTTCAATTATCTATCAATATTATAATTAATGCTTTTAAAATTACTAAAATATAATTGCTGAAATACTTACAATTATTCTTTAAATCAGTCTTTATTAATAACTTGTAGAATTTTAAGTAATTAATATAGCGTTTGTCTTTTTTATAAACTATATAAAACTTACTACTTAGAGTTCTATAAAAATTTAATAAAAAGTTTGTTTCACTTTTATTATACTTAATTAATGTTTGACATATTGGACTGAAATTTATTTAAACTTTATAAAAGGTCAATTATTTTGTATATTTGTGTCACTGTTATTAAAATTTATATTGCATTATATTTAATATATTTTTTGTTTCTAGCAATCCAGATGCAGCAGAATATTTAAGTTTTACGTCTATGAGATGTAACATGCGACGTGAACGTACAAAGAGCCAACCACGTATACCTGATACATTGGCATCATTATATGATATTCTAAAAAACTCTGACATAATTGAAAATATTTATAAAGAAAATATAACTACGTCGAATGGAAAAACTGCAATAATTTTATCAACCAATTATTTACTAGATGCATTAGCTTCTACTACTGAAATTTACGTAGATGGAACATTTTCTGTAAGTACAAATATCTGTTCTCGAAATTAAGAAATTAAATTAATTTTTTTATGTTTAAAAAAATCGTAATAGTACAACAAAATATTGTAACAGATAATATTGTACAATTTTAAATCTAATTTTATTTATTATTCTTAAGGTTCTCCCCCGCAAGCCTCATATTGCACAGCTTTACACTGTACATATACGATACATGGATACAGTAAGTATATATTATAATTTTAAGATGTTCCTTTAAATTTTAAACATTATTTATAACTTGTATTTTCAGGGCATTGCAACATTATTCGTAATGAGTGATGTACGTACAACAACTTTATATGATGCTTTATGGGACAAAATTATAGAACTTGTGCCACAACTTAAACAAAATATAAAATTTATTATGAGTGATTTCGAAATGGCTGCAGTGAAATCATTAAATAAAAATTTTACTACAGCTAAATTAACTGGATGTTGGTTTCACTTCAATCAGGTATATATAATCATATTTTTATTAATATTGTTATATTTTGCCATTATATCGCAGAAATTGGACTTCGACAATATGTCACTAAAAATTTATAAGTTACTTGCTTCATTTATGCTGAATTTTTGTACTTTTTTCAAAGAGTAATATGAGTATTATGCACGAATTGTGATTAAATATAAGTTACGAAAGTATTTGTTGATATTACAACCAATTGGCCCTGCTTTTTGTATATACGTAAAAATTGAATTTCGTATATTATGTTATGTTACGTCTTTAACTAAAATTGATATTGACTGCTCAAGAGTAAAAGAAAAAATACAAAAATGTTTACAAATATGCTAAATATATCGCAAATATTATTTTATATTTTATTATTTTAACGTAATTACCATTTCTTTTATTTCGGAGTCTTTTACTACAAATATATGTCATACGTGGATGGTGTAACGGACTTGGACGTGGTGGACGGCCCAAGGAGAGAGGAGCAGAGAACGTGGTGCGAGAGGAGAGAGAAAGGAGAGAGAGAGAGGACGGAGGAGGTGGATTGGATGGAGAGGGCAGAGAGGAAGATGAGGAAGTGAAGGAGACGGGAAAATCGAAGCAGGAGGAGAGAAACGGAGGATGAAAAAGGCGGAGTAATATGGAGGTTAGGAAAGAGACTGATGGAGCGAGAGGGGGGAGACGAGCGGGGGCAACAGAACTGACGCGAGAGCAACGCGGCGCTCGCGCAGGCGCACCGAGGGTGATGAGCGCGGAGGAGGAGGATAATAGATGCGGCAGCGCGGGACAGCAATGGGCGAGAGGTTGTGTGGAGAAAGCGGAGAGGATAGAGGGCGCAGCAAATGGAAGAAAGTGAGACGGCGGCGCTGGATAGCAGCTGAAAAGGGATGGCACGACTGAGAGAAGAGGTAGGGAACCGAGAAAAGTTGGACGCACTGGCAGAGGTGAAGTGTAAAGGAGGAAAGTATACGGAAGGTGAAAAGAAAAGGTGTAAGGGAGATGCGAAGGAGAAAAACCGTGGAGGAGCGGAAGGAGGACTGTAAGTAGAGGAGGAACGAGAGAGGCGAGGGAGAGGCGGAGACGGACGGAGATAGAGGGAGAAGAGAGGTGCAATAAATAACATACATACGGCTTGTTTATACAGGGATAGGAAAAGAGACGATGGCAGGGATGGGGCAAAGGTCGGAGGAGACAGAGTGGGTGGAGGAGATCAGGAAAGAAGTCAGGAAGATAGGCCAGGAAATCAGGGAAGAAATAAGACGGGAAGGAAAAGGCATCAGGAAGAAATTAAAGAAGATTGGAGTGAGGTTGGAGAGGCTGGAGGAGGGGCGCTGGCGGTGCGAGGAAAGCGAGGAGCAGGATGAGGAGGAGGAAAGAGAGACAGATGAGAGGCAACGGGTGGAGAGGGAGGGAAAAGGAACCAGCGAGGATGAAGAGGAGTAACAGGGGAGTGGCAAGAAAGGAGATGACGGAGGAGGATGGAACGGAAGGCAGCGAGGGAGGTTGGAGCGAGAAGGGGTGGGGAAGAGACTGGTGGGAGGAGGTGGCCAGCGAGGAAGATAGGAGAAAGGAGGAGGAGAACAGGTACGCGGCAAGAGGACATACACAGGGGGAGGAAAAAGGGGGGAGAAGGAAGGATGAGAATAAAAAGGAAACAGAAGGGAGAGCGAGCAGGGGAGAAGGAAGACAGAGGCTACAGAGAAGAAAGGACGGCCAAGGAGGGCAAGGGAGGACCGGAGGAGAAGAGTAGGGAGGAGGAGGGAACAGAAGAGAGGAATAGAGCGCGGAGGGCGGTAGAAGACAGGGAGGAGGAAGTGAGGAGAAAAAGGGAAAGGAAAGAAAGAGAGGAAAAAGAGGAAAGGAAGGAGAGGGAGAGGATGCTTGGTCAGGGGGAAGGCTGGAGATTGGAGAAGCGGAGAAGCGAGGATCTGGAGAAGAGGAAAGGTAGGGAGAAAGGAGAAGGGCCGAGGGAGGAGATGGAGAGAAGGAGGAAGGAAGAGGAAGAGAAGGCGAGGAGACTAAAGGAGAGAGTAAAGAGGCTGGAGGAAGAGAGAGAGCAAAAGGAGAGAAGAAAGAAGAATGTAGTATGGAGAGGGTTGGATGGAAGGGACGCGGAAGAAAGGAGGGGCATGATGGTACGGATAGCAGAGAAGGTACTGGGGAAAGAGCCAAAGATTAGAAGGGTCTGGGAAAGGAAAGGGGAAGGAGGGAGAGAGGTTTTGATAGTGGAGATGGAGAATGAGAAGGAGAGGGCAGAGTTGCTGGGAAGATTTGGAGAGGTTAGGCAGAGGTGGGGGATTGGGGTGGACGAGGACCTGTCGATGGAAGAGAGGAGGACAAGGTGGAGGATGTTGGAGAAGGCGAAGGAAGAGAGGGACAAGGGAAGAAGAGCGAGGGTGGAAAACAGGAGACGGTGGGTGGATGGAAGGGAGATAGAATGGAAGGAGGAGGAGGGAAAATGGGAGGAGGTATAAAGGGGAGGGGTAACGTTGAGGGCTAGGAACGGGAGGAGGAGGAGAAGGGGAGGGTGCTAGAGGATAGAAGAAAAGCAAGAAAGAGGCGAAGGGTAAAGATAGCGGAGGACAGATAGGTGGAGGCGAGGATAAGAGAGAGAGAGAGGGAGGGGAAATTAGAATAGGAGAGAGAGTGGAGGAGAGGAGGAGAGCAGGAGTGAGAGGAGGTAGGAGGTGGAGGAGAGCACGAGAGAGACGGAGGAGAAACTCCACAGGAGCGGGGAAGAGGACCAACAGACCACAGGGCAGGAGACAGACAGGAAGGAAGAGATGAGACAGGAAGAGGTGGAGGGAGACGAACGAAGTCGGGAAGGAAGAGGAGAGGGATAAGGGAAGGGAAAAAGAGTTATTGTGAGGTCGCAAAAGGCCAGGAAATGAATAAAGGGGAACGTTTGTAAGAGGTTTGGGTACGTTCCTCGTTTAAAAACGCCTTGTAAACCCTGAGGGGAAATACAATAAACACATACAAATATATGTCATACGTGATAAGACATTGTCTTTTGATTGATTAATGTTATAAAAAATATAAAAAATTGCATTAAATTAAATTACATCTCTTTCCTTCTTTTTTAGGCTGTTCTGCGTAAATGGCGAAAACTACACCTCTCAAGTGCTACAAAAACTGTACTGTCAATGACTATGACATTGCCTTTGTTACCACCAGAAAAGTTTCAAGAAGCTTTATCCATCATACAAACTGAAGCTGACTTATTGTCAAATGAATATCCACATATTTTACAATTTATGTCATATCTGAGACTTACCTGGTCCAACATGGCATCAAAAATTAGTACCTACCGTTGTCCTGTACGTACTAACAACATAGTGGAAAGTTTCCATAATATCGCAGTACAAAAAATAGGAACAAGGAATACAAATGTATGGACATTTTTAGGTAATGTTTGTATCAATATAATGGCAAAATATTTTCTATTAAGTACATAACATATTTTTATACATACGTGATTATATGCATGCATTCCTTGTAAGAAATAGACAATTTACGTAATTTATCACAAATGTATGACGACCTATAGTATTTTTTTACAAAATTTGCGTCACATATGTGATGTTACATTATAAGTATAAATAAGGCTCCAATTTAAAAATCTTTTTCCAGATAAATTATCACATTTGATTACTGACCAAGAATTAGATTTACGTCGCTTAAAGAATGGTATTAGACCTCGACGACCTCGTACAAGAGCAAATAGGGAACTCGATTCTAAAATTATAAATGCGCAAGAGGACCTAGTTAGTGGAAGGTATTATTTTATTATTTTGTATTTTTTTGCGTATTAAATCGAGTAAACATAATAATAGACGTAACATAATAATTATATTGTTAAAAATTAATTTTCTTTAGGTTGTCACTGAAGGAATTTTTATTAATGTTTACCAGAAACAATATGTTTCAAATGGAACAAATGACATTATTAGAAGGTAAATGTATTACAAACATACCTATTAGATGTGCGTGTGCGCGTGAATGCGTGTATGTGTGAATACATATACATATATATATATTCACACATAAACACACAATATACATTTTATATATATATATATAAAACATATATACACAGGGTGTTCCGTAAAGACCGCGTTCGCATTCATACAATTTCATCAATATCTTTGATTATTATTGCAAATTTCACAAAACGGTATAGGACATTTTTGTTAACATAATCGCTTCTACTCCCTCATAATCAATGTAAGAAGTATCTCGACCGATGTCAAGAGTACAACATTTACCCTGTGTATATTACATTATAATACTTTAAACAAAATTAAATTATTTTTTTACCATATTAACTTATTAATTTGTTGTTATGACACTTATTTCAAGAATAAAAATATATGTAAAAAAATATATTTTTTTGCAGATATCAATATAAATGATGAGCATGTTGTAGACGTGGAGTTATTTTCGGATAATACAGAAGAAACCTTCCATACATGTAAATATTACTAATTTTACTAACTTTATTAATTTTTCTTTTATTTAAGAACATTTTTTAACAAGTTTATTAAGATTTTTTTTTCCTTTTACTAAATGTAATAAAACAAGCTATGCTATATTTTTAAAATTGTTTTATATGTATATAAAAATTAATAATAGTTAAAACAGTTAAGAAATAAATAGCAAGAGGATAAGAAAATTTAAATACATAATAATAGTATACATTTGCCTTAGAAAATTATATGTTTATTATTAATTTTTTGTTTCAGGGGGACAAAATATAAGACGCAGACGCAGACATAGAAATGTACCTAATCGAAGAGAGATAAACAATATACATGAAACAAGTGCAGGTAATAAGAATGATTTTTTAAATAATTTTCAAATATCTTAGTTTTTTCAACTGTTTTTATAGAAAAAGAAATTCATAGAAAAAAGTCACCAATATAATCTGTTTAGTAAATGAGCTTATAAATTGATACGTATTTGTACATGTTTGTTTCTTGTTCATATGTTAACATATTCGTATGTTAGCATATATCGAGATTTTAAAATTTGAAAGTTTTATTTCAATAATTTTTTTTATAAATGACATTTTAAACAATAGTAATTATTATTATGATAATGGATAAGTTCAACATTCTTGTAATTTTTTAAAAGTATTATATTTTTATCTGTATTATTTTCATGAACGTAATCTGGATACATTGGTTTTCAATTTCTCAAAGCTTATTTCTTGTGTCTTAGAAGTACATTATTTTCTTAAAATTTAGGAAAAATCTTTAAAAAATATGATACTAGCTGATAGAAGGCAATCTCTAGTATAAATGTGTGTATATAAATTTTTATTTTGAATTTAATGTTAAGAGATAATATCCTAATATTTATATATATCTACCTTCAATAAATTATTTTATTACATATGGATATTTAAAATCTGTGAAAATTATTTGTTTTCAGATAGCAATAGAGAGAGTTCTTCCCGTATAGAGACAATAACGCATGAGCAACTTGAAACAAATATTGCTAATACATCTAGTCAAGAGGAGGAAACAGATGCAGTCGGAGAAGAGGAAACCATTGTACTTGAAACAAGTTTAGGTAATAAAAGTGATTTTTCGTGTTTTACAAGTATTTCAGTTTTTTTACATCTTTTATTCTTGATTTTATTTTTAATACTTGCATATATCTACCTACAAAAAATTATATTATTGTACATTAAATATTCAAAATGCAAAATCTATTTGTTTCTAGATAATGATGGAAACAGTTCTAGTGTACAGACAACGCATGAGCAATCTGAGATAAACGTTATTACAGAAGATAATTTTAACGGAACAGAAAGTACTAAACAGTTCAAATATACTGTTCTAATATATATTCGAATTAATTTTGATATATAAATATTGGTATGTACAATACTGTGAACTTTCTTTATTTTCCTACAGATGACGAATGGATATACGAAGTACCCGAAGATGATTATTCATCTTTACTCGACAATAGTGCCTCTACAGAAGAAGACCTTCCATACCACACTGTGAATTGGAATCTCGAGGATAATCAAAATACTTCAGAAGAAGTATCTTCTACAGACACTTGTACGGTGTGTCTTGCTAACGAACGCACACATGCTTTCATACCCTGTGGTCATCACGCTTGTTGTCATCAGTGTATTGAACGTTTAGAAAGTTCTCGATGTCCAATTTGCAATACAAGATATAGCAGCTGTATAAGAATTATTAATGCATAATTATTAATTAATTAATGCATAATTGAAAAAGGTCTTTATGTAAAAATAGATCGCCGTCTAATGTCCATTTCTAGCCATACTTCGATAAATACAGACTTATTTTGATCTCGGTTTAAAATAGTTTTTATCTTCGTCTAGCTCTAGGAAGTTGTAGAAATGGACATTAAGTAAAATAATCTCTTTAACAATTACTTAATTCGAAACAAATATTCCTTATTGATTACTTAATTACTAACGTTTACTATTAGAGACAAAGATAAAATGTGCGCAATTTCATTTATTTTTAGTCTTTTTCGTTTTTAATTCATTTATTCTAATCAAAACTACAAAATGAAATCTTTAATAGACTTTAAAATAAGTTTATACACGTATGACATAGATAAGTTAAAATGCAGCAATATGTCATTATTACGGTTACAATATCACTCATTTGAGACATCGATATTTAATTTGCACAAATGAATGTCGTGCCAAAGATATTTAAGTTTTTTCGTGAAATTTTAAGTGTAGTACTAAGTGCTGTGACTTTATTTACATTTTTATTTAGATTCTAGGGTTGATATAAATATTATAAAATATTGATTCAACGTACAGTATTACAAACATTTGATAACCCTGTTCTGTTCTCTGTCTCTAAACACGTAGAAACTGCAGTTGTAAGAGTTACAATATTATTTATTTTAAATATAGATATTTTATTTCTACAAATGTATGACGCGCCAAAGGTACTTCAGTTCTTTCGTAATATTGTTAAGTATGATACTAAGCGCTGTGATTTTATTTACATTTTCATTTAGAGTCTAGTGTTGATACAAATGTAGTTTTTCTAATGTTGGTATAAATATTAAAATATTTTACGTACAGTATTACAAACATTTAGTTTCCTATCCTGCTGAACAAGCTAGAATAATCTCTAAACACAAATAGATGATATCAGTGTCAATCAATTATCTAATAAAATTTCAATAGCAAATTTCTATGTTAAATAACTATTTAATAAATCAAACAGTTTTATAATAATTACATTACTATTATATAATTCACAGCAATTCGAAATTGAACTTTTTATAAAGGAACAACTATTACGGAAATTTAGAAGGAAATATTAAAAATAACATGTATATATTGGTTACACATATGAATATATTCTTTATCTCTATATTGAATTATTTATAAAGTAATTTTACAACTATATAATAATTACAATCTACTCGCTGAAATACAAATAATAACGATCAATTAAATAGAATAACATTTAATACAGTTACAATTAATATTGCAAATTAACGTTGTTACTTATAAATAATCATTATTTTCGCATAACATACTACGTTCTACAAATAAGTCGCAATAAATAGAGATCATAACACGGTTCTACAATTTAATGGAAACTACTCGACGCTTTTTCATACGCAAACAAAAACGCTCCTAAATTCCTGTTTACTACTTGCAACCCGTTAGCACCACGCGTGTCCTTACAGAGTCCTGCTCCATCGGATTATCCAGAACGATATTCTTGTAGCTTTTAAAGTTCTCTGCTTGCTCTAAAGATATCCTCCTCCTCTCTATCTGAAATAAAAATAAGAGAATTATTCGATTATTTTGCTTACTTTCCTCGGTATTAGTGATCACTATTATTTACGAACTTTTGACTTAACGACTTTCTTGCAAATATCTCGTTTCGACTTTTATCATATTAAATTCTTCTATACTTTTCTTTATTTTAAACCGCGTGAATTACAAGTTATTATAAAAAGGGACTCAAAAATAGAAACCATTAATACTTCGCTACAGTTATTGCAATTAAAGCAAAGTGATTACCTTAAATTTTATGGTGTATTTATTCTATCCCACGATGCATAGTATCCATTATCCTTGTATCCCAGCCCCTCAGGCGCATATATCCCAGCAGTTACTCCATTCTGAAACAGAAAGTTTTTACAAGCCTTTACTCTGTTCTTCATATAATTAGTAGCATAATCAGTTAATGTGATTCAGGAAATAGATTTAAAAGACACTTATCTGATTGTACAACAAATTATTCTCTTGACTATCCTTCCGATCAAGGGTGCCTGTACCATCTTATTCCTTGCGGGCCTCTCTCAGGACGTATGAGACTTTCACTTTCCGGGACGCCTCCCTCAGGATGCTCAGGACATCAGGAGTGAACCAGGTCGCTGCACATCTCTCTCAGTGCATTGTTCGGACGTAGATATTCACCTGAAACGCTCATCGCTCTCTGCCAGTCCTCGCTCTAAAACAAAAGTGAATTAATAGTTGCACGATTCGTCAATAAATAGATAAACAAATTACTAAAGATAGTTAATGACAGCACTGTTAGCTCTTTCAATAGACAGATTAATAAATCAACGGATTATCTGTTCCATTTTCAATATTATTGCGGATTAAATTTATTCTTTGATAATAAGTCTCTTCACTTACCCCGCCAGTCTTCAGGACCGCTGTTCCTGACTCTTCGCGTCACACGACGATCACGGAGCCAGTCACCGGACCTTCCGGTCACCGCGATGTCCCACACATCGTCTCCTCTCGCTTCGTCGCCGTCACTCTTCCGACCGCCAGAGTACCCGACGTAGTGAACCTGAAGAGAGAGAAATAAAAGCTATTATGAATTAATGAAAAATACGATTATTTTATTATTATTAGATTCTATTCACCTTGCTTTTTCCTCGCCTTGCATTCCTCTCGTAGATTTCTCGCGTTTGACACCACGCGTTACACACCTGTCAAACGCACAAGGAGAACATAACCTCACCATAATTTCGATCTCCCAAGATTACACGTCGTCAGGCCGTCTGCTCATCGCGCGTTTACCGCTAAGCCTGCGAAAACTTCCTGACGTTGAATAACTCCAAGAAATAAAATTATTCAATATTTTATACAACTTATCTCTTTCGCGACATTCGTGCGCAAATGCACAGTGTCCTTCTTTCGGTGTGCAAATGCACGGTGCGCTTTTTTTCGTGTGCATCTTTTCCGTGTGCAAATGCACGGTGTCCTTCTTTCGGTGTGCAAATGCACGGTGCGTTTCTTCTCGTGTGCATCTTTTCCGTGTGCAAATGAACGGTGCGCAAATTTTGCGTGTCCAAATGCACGGTGGGCATATTTTCGTGTACAAATGAGCGGTGCGCGTCTTTTCGTGGGCAAACGAACGGTGCGCATCTTTTCGTGCGCAAACGAACGGTGCGCATATTTTGCGCGTCCAAATGAACGGTGGGCATCTTTTCGTGTGCAAAAGACTGGTGCGCATATTTCCGTGCGCAACTGAACAGAGCGAATTTTTTAATAATTTACTTTCTGTGTGCAAAAGACATTTGGCCAATAATTCCTGTGTCCAAAAGCACCGTGTCCGATTTAACCGTGCGCAAAGTGTCGTGTCCAATATCTCTGTGTCCTTTAGCACCGTGTCCATCTGAACGGTGTCCAAGTGAATGCCACTCCAGAATTATACGCGGTCTTTTGGCAGCCAGAAGTGCCGCCGTAAGACCCTTTTTCTTAATCGCCTCGCTGGCGACTATCTTGTCAGCGTCTGTCTTTGAATGCGCCTATATGACGATTCTGCCGTCCCTAGCTTTTCGCACGTTCCTCACTCTAATTTTATTCGCAACGGGTCATTGCTTCGAGCAACGTCTCTTGACGTCGTCCATCCGACATCCGAAACAACCGGGAACGCCCGCGTAAAGCGTTAACTGTCGCAATTACAATTGCGAATGGCATACGATTGCTAAACAAATCATTGTGCGCCGTAAAGCGACAAGGCACTTAGCCTCTGCTACACCTGTGAACAGCAACTTGTGCAATACGGAGATTTGTCGATAATCGACTGTGTGAATCGAGATTATTGAATAATTTGTTGAGTCATAGCATAAAATATTTTGAGAATTATCAATTCTACTTACCTTACACACTTACCTGATCCATCGGCGTCGATCCATCGAAGTCCCTCGTTGAACCTGGTCGGCGGTGGCAGCGGCGACACTGGGCAGCGGCGGCGATGATCCATCCATGGCGGGAACCTGCAAATAAGGAAAATTAGTTAGATTGACGATTCGAGAAATCAGAGATACCTATCTTCTCGGTTATTCGAGATCAAACCGAGTGGCGACCGGTGATTTATAGGACATCCACGCGAATCGCACCATCCTGTGGTACCGTTCGGTTACATCCTCACCGAACCGGCAGTACGCAGACACCACATACATTTCGCCGAAGTCTCCCTTCAGCCACACACACACGCCATACTCGTCCGAACACTCCCTTACGTACAACACATCGAGATTGGGATCATTCACCACCACTGCTGCTTTAATGCATTCACTCTCACTCACGATCACATCCATTCTTAGTGGGAGTCCAACTACTCTTTCATCCTTCACACACGGTTCCTGCAGTAGTGCCACACTCACTCGACGTTCACACAGCATTTCACCCAGGTCACACATAACCGCATACGCTCTTTGGCAATTACACTGTACCACCTTCATACCCGAGACACCCTGCGCGTTTTGTCTATCCATTACCGTCGTCGATGTTGCCCGCATATCTTTCTCTAGCTATTCTATAAGAGGGACACCCCCCATCGTTCACCGCATGATTTGCCGGCCGCCCCCGCCTTTTGCAAACCGCGCATAATTTCGGCTCTGTTGCATTCGGACATTTGTCCTGCCGATGGTCGCTAAGGTCGCAATGAGAGCAAGTTTCCTCCGTCGCCTTGCAATACTTCGCAACATGTCCCAGATCCAGACACCTAAAGCTTCTGGTTAGCGACGTGAAGTCCGCAACCCTACAGCTCCTCCAACCAATGTATACCGGCGACGCCTTTTTAAATCTATCGCGCATACCGGGTGTCACCTCTATTACCCAGTTTACCGTCTCTTCGTCCCCTTTACCCATTTTAAATCGGAACACGCATTCCTCTACGTATGTTCTCTCCTCCACCCCTTGCAAAAGCTCCGGGTTCTGCCTAGCCATGGCTTGGCAGACACCATCAACCTCCATCCCCTTGGGCACGTAGTACAGAATTATACGCGGTCTTTTGGCAGCCAGAAGTGCCGCCGTAAGACCCTTTTTCTTAATCGCCTCGCTGGCGACTATCTTGTCAGCGTCTGTCTTTGAATGCGCCTATATGACGATTCTGCCGTCCCTAGCTTTTCGCACGTTCCTCACTCTAATTTTATTCGCAACCGGGTCCATTGCTTCGAGCAACGTGCTCTTGACGTCTTCCACCGACTTTGTTTTGTCGGCGCTACTGGCCACAATCACCGTGAATTGCCTATCACCATTCCCGGGTCTAACCCTGCTTGCTCCCGGCACAGCAGAGACCGCCACACCATCTTCGCGGCGCGGCTCCTTCCGCCTGCCCGCTACCTCCGCGAATGTAACTGGCGGTGGGCGATTCACCTCCATTCTTTCCGCCAGACGGCCCCTCAGGAAAAAATTATTGCAACCTAGCTGCATAACCAACTTACTGGCCTCACTAAACAGCGCCGTTATCTTTTGCCCCGCCGACTTCGTGAACTTAGCATTCGGGTCAGAGAAAATCCTATCCAACCTCAATCTGACCTCATGCATCGTATTAGCGGCCAACTCCTCTAGAGTCGCCGCTTCGCCACCCACGAAGACATCGTCCTCGTCCGACTCACTACGCGCACCAGTCTCATCTTCGTCGCCCAGCGAGGGCAGGGCCGAGTTCGCCCGCTGCTGCTCGGCCCCTTGGGCCGTACCTTTTCCTGCTACTGCACTCGACTCACTCCGCGCGTCTCTTGCGGTTGTCTGAGAGCTAGGCGGACTCCTTGGCAACTTCCCGCTACGCGCGAATGTGCGCTGAATAGGATCACCCACGAAGCTCTCTTCGTCCGTCAGTGCCGTCTTTGTCTCGTCCAGCGCCTGCTTAGTCGCCCACTTTTTCAGCGCGTCCTGAGAGGACGGCTTCTCCGTGCCCTTCTGGCTGATCTTAGTCAGCGCCACTGTTACTGCATTCGTGATCGACTTGTGTCCGTCACCCACGTTCGTCACCGCTTTCGTCCCAGTCTTTTGTCCGTCTGCCTTGTCCGTATCCGAGCTAGTCTTGTCTGTTTCAGTTTTAGCCTTTTTGTCATTCTTATGTCCGTCCGGGTTGTTTGGGGGTTTTTCGTTCTTCATATTATACGTACCGAGTTATTACGACGGTTCGGGCATCATGGCAGCCCATATGCGTATGGGCATCTATCCCCGCCGTTTTAAAGACCTAGTTAAATTGCACGAAAGCTGAGAAGCAGCTTGTCGAGTGATCAGCCCTATTCATGCAGACGTGACTCTATAAAAGGGTTATGTAATTTGATGCTAAAGGTTTAACGTCACCCCTACTGATTGAGCACGTATGCTCCGAGACACCGCCCACTCAAAGTTTGGGCTAGACGTTGCCAGTGTATCTTCCCACTAGCAAGATATGAGGAAATAGTGATCAGCTAATCCTCCATACATGCGCCCGGGAGGTCCGACTTCAACTCTCGAATAGGCTCCGCCCGGACATGGACAGCGGTTCTCCCACATTAAACATGCGGTTTCACATGGACTTTATTGGCGCTAAGTCAGAACTTAGTCTTCAAGAAATATTCATCGGCACCCGACCGCATCTCTGGCACCCGACGGTTACAACTACTGACACGCAAACAAACATAGACACGCACACACTCACACACCCCCCAGAACCCCCGCACCCCCGCCGGAAAGAACCGGTAGCAGCCCGAGGGCCCACGTGCCGGGGAAAGCCCGCGTATCGCCTTAACTCCGTTATAGTCCAGTCATTTTACACGAAAATATGGCTTCTGTGCAAAAAAATTAGTAACCATTATTTTTTTAATCGCTTTATTTTATTGTTTTAAATAACATATTAAAAATCGAGAACGATACCGAGTGTGCTAAAAAAGTTATTCAAGATCAAAGGTCACGAAAATCAGTTTTTTGCGAAAGTCTCGTTTTGTATGGCTCGGAGGTCAATTAAGGTAGTTACAAAAAAGAAAGATCATGAAATTCTCTACAAAAATAGTTCTATTCATTTTTCACATACGATGAACCGTTTGCGAAATAAAAAGTGACGAATGTGTACGTCAAGCGTTGTATCCATTTCCACACCATCTGTGAGGTAAGATACAAGGCGCATAAAGCTAACTTTACATAAAAATTTATTTTGCTAATAATAATTACATTAATGACCCACAAATGATTCACATAGAGAAAAATTAAGAAAGTAAAAGTAGGGGAGCCAACTTACCGGAGGTATAAAATATGAGTCCCCTGTGTTGCCAATGAGAAATACAGTAACCTTGGTCACGTTCCGTAACGCCCATATGCCCTCATTTTCTATAGTAAACGTGACGTATGAGTAGGCATACTATACGGGATTCAGAATCAGGCGAACTTGACGGCGGGTCGGGGGCAGGAAGCGGAACGCGTGGGAGCCGCCGTAAGCGGTAGGCGAGGGGATGGCGTCGGCAGATGGGGGCCGCCCCGCCGCTGCTTTTCTAACTCAGGATAGTGGGGGGAAGCGAGGGGCGCCACCACTCTCGTGTGGCGCGAGGGGGCGGGCCATTCCAAATTCCCCTTCTAGGTCAATCGCGGTTATCTCTCAAAGCTATTTCCAGAATTATATGCTGCCCTATTGACATCCGCCGAGCGATAAGCGCGAGCCAACGCGAATCCTCGCGCAATTGTATCGTCAGTTTGAAGTTTGCGAAGGTTATATTTTAATAATAATTACTGAAATCTACATTGCAATAATCGTACGGACAGAAACAATTTCAACAACGTACGCGACATTTCGCCGTCGTCGTCGTCGGAGATCGTCTCCGTTTGCGTGATCGCGGTTATCTCTCAAAGCTATTTCCAGAGTTATCTGCTGCCCTATTGACCCCGTACATCCGCCGTCGAATCGTTATCGGGCGCTATATAAGCGAGGGAAGAACGCGAATTCTGACCTATTGACATTCGCCGAGCGATAAGGGCGAGACAACGCGAATCCTCGCGCAATCGTCAGTTTGAAGTTTGTGAAGGTACGAGAACGTTGACGCTCGTTGTTCGCGCGGTACATCTGTATGGAGAGAAATAGTGCCATGGAGAGTCAAATGAAAGATAAGGAGGCTCTAATGTCGTTGTTGGACGAACCGTTCGAGGATCAGGTCGCAGAAGTCGAACGCACCTCGACGGATATCGAATCGGTCAGTTTCGCTTTGCTCGATCTGTTGCGCGAAATTTGGAATCCTGAATGTTCGGCGTTGCAGATTTTGAGACTGTTGCTCGCAAGCGTCTCGAAGTACCTGACGACTATGAATCAAAAGCGAACCGATTGCGACGTACGTCGTATGCACGAGGGCAGCAACATAAAGAGCGTGCTGACAGAGCTCCATAAATTGTGGCTGAAGGAAGGTCCTAAGAGTCCTACCTGTTCCGTGACTGAAATGTATAATTTCATTCGTGATCGACTTCTGTCGAAGTTGTATTCATCATTAGTGAGTGATCTAATGACACAAGATACCTTTTACGAATGGATTAATTATCACGACAGATACGTCAAAAGTTTACCCGTCGGTGCGAGAGGGGATATCCCCGCCGCGGTTTCGACGGATCATTCGTACAGCGTGGAGAAGCGAGACGAGGAGGAGGAGGAGGCAGGATGCAGCGGCGACGGCGGGCTCGACGCGTTGTTCGACCTGACGGAGTCTGGTTGCGATCTCGATCGTATTCCACAGCATATATCGAAGATGAAAGATCGACGGATGCTTACCGTGAGGTCCCCCGGGGAGATTGGATCACAGTTGATCCGTCTGGACGTCTACGACATCAAGGATATCGCGAACAAGGACAGACGTGATTGGTGGAAATACGCGAAATTGCGATCTCAGATCCTGACCACTTTGTCGCGTACGGATCGCAAGCAACTATTAGTGCGTCAGTTATTGGATCAAGCGGCGGACGATTTGAGGAAGATTCCCGGGGTTACGAAGGAGACGAGAAACGTTATACATGAAAGCGGCGTTTAAATATATCGCAAATATGTACGTCTTAATAATGTTTTTGAAAAAAAAACTTATTATATTCTTTTATCAAGATACACGTTTATTCAACTTTTTTTTCATGACAGAAGTACATCATACCGCGAGCCGTCAGGGGCCCCTAGTGGAACCACCCACTACTCTACTCTACACGAAAAAAATGTAATATGTAGAAAAAAAATACATTATCTTAATTACAACACGGCTGTCTCATTTATATAATACAATAAAAAGCGTTACAAAATGTCGAGACGCGCGCGACGTTCCGCCCACCAATTGTGTAACTTGCACACGTTCTCCATGGCGCAGTTCCTCGCGTGGCGTCCGCAGAGGAAAGATCGGGTTGCACTGAGAGTCTCTAGTCGACCGATGTCCTCGTATTCGACGTCCATCGACTCGATCTTAACGTTGAACTCACCAACGGCGTCGCCGAGAATCTCCTCCAACCATCCTTTCTTTTCAGCGCCTTTCACGTAAATGAGTTTGAGCGTCTCGCAGTTCAGCCCATCGCACACGGCGCTTCGGATGATCGTTCTCGCCCTAACGTAATTCACGTCTCCATCGTTCCATTTGAAACCATGATAATTCGCTGTCAACCAGCAAGCCCGCAATTTTTCCGCTCTTGTTAGAAGATTCCACGCCAATGGCGCGCGAAACACGTAGTGAATCAGTTCCTTTTCATCTCTGAGCACGGCCACTTCTTTAACTGTGAACTATTCGCGGCTAACGAATCCCTGCAGATCCACGAATATCGGTACGTCGCGGTCGGCGGACATCGTCTCTCTCTCTCTCTCTCTCTCTCTCTCTCTCTCTCTCTCTCTCTCTCTCTCTCTCTCTGTGTGAGTATCGCCAGTTCACTGTATTTTTGCTCCTTCTTTGAGTGATAATCGTTGCTGCTTTAAGCTGCCTTCGGGCTATTCTGTTTGCAGGTGTAAGCAAGTCTTTAATTGCTTGTCACGATCTATAATCATTTTCTTGGTACTTGCTGCCTATTTCTGATCATCTCGTTGACAAGCAATATTGCTCATCCTAACCTTATTCTCGGAGATCTGTGAATCTTGGAATCTTCCGTGATAGGTGTTGACTGCTGCTGCGCATGCGCCTGCCTTGTCGATCTGACCTGTTCTATACTTCCGGTCGCTTGCCGTTTCTCTATTTGATGCTAACTCCGTGCACGTACCGGTGACTGCTGATTGGCCGCTGCTTGCGCACGTGCCCATCGTTGCCTGCTTGTGCACGTGGCGACACCTTTGGGCTCTGAGTGGCACTACCTTCTGTACCCACCGAACAGCCGCTTTGCATTGGTTCTCCTCCGCGCTGCTGTCCAGTTATGCAGCGTACAGGCATCAAGTGCACCAGGTGCAAGAAGTCGATTGCGACCGAGGCTGTTGAATGTAAGTGCGGGAAAACTTTCCATCCTGGTTGCGTCAAGCCATTTTCCGTAACAAGATACGCGGACCATTGCTGTAAGGAGCTGGCTGCTTCGCAGCCTCCGGTGACTGTCAGCGATGTCCTCTCGAAGGAAGTCCCCGGGCACATTTACATTAACGAGCTGCTTCCCGCGGATATTTACAACTTGTTACGCAGGACTCGAACGAGGGCTAAACAGTTATCTTTTAAGCACGTATGGTGCAGGGACGGCCGGATCTTTGTCCGTAGAGACCGCGGTCAATCTCCGATTTTGATCACCACCGAGGCTGATCTGGCGGGGCTCCAGTGACCCGCGGTTGACGCCGGCCATGTTTCGTCTGCTTCGCATGACCGTCTCGCGATTGCCCACTTTAACGCTAGCTCCCTTCCTGCTCATCTTGAGTCAATACAGGCCTTTTTATCATTCAACTTTTTTCACATTATCTCAATTTCCGAGACTTGGCTTCACTCACACATTTCTGACGATCTAGTGCGTATCTCTGGCTATTATTTGTTGCGTGTTGACAGGGAGGGCAGGGAGGGTGGCGGTGTGGCCTGTTATGTGCATGAATCATTGCGTGCGCGCGTTCTTGCGTCGTCACCTTCTGCTTTCTCGAATGCACCCGAATATCTCATTCTTGACATCCGTTACGGCACACGCGAGCCTCTCTTATTCACTACTATGTATCGCAGACCGAAAGGCAGAAACCTTAGTAATTGCGTCGATGCACTTTCCGTATTCACTCCTAGTTACAAGAACATTATTATTACTGGCGACCTAAATTGTAACCTCCTCGCTTCTTCATATGAGGCTAATCATCTTAGGAGCATTGTTTCGCAGTTGTCCCTCAATATCGTCGAGTCGCAACCGACTTTTCATACCAGCTCCTCAGACTCTTGGTTGGACGTTTTTATAGTCGATAACCTCGATAAAGTTTTATCTTACCGTAAGTCGGATGCCCCCTTCATCAACGGCCATGATCTCATCGAGCTTACCTACTCTGTCAAGGCTCCGTCCTTCACGGATCGTACTTTAGTCCGTCGTTGCTATAAGGGATTTGATAATCATGAGTTCGTTGAGACTCTTACCTCCAAGCTCCTTTCATCCTTCCCGCGCGATTTTGGCCTGACGAGCCCGGGCGAGTCGGAGATTGACGACATCCTGAGCACCGTTACTAATGATATCACCGCTAGCTTGGATCTACATGCTCCTATTCATTCTTTTCGCGTGACTCGTCCGTCGGCGCCTTGGCTTACAGTTGACCTTATACGCGGAATTCGGCATCGTAACCGCCTCTTCAACGCGGCACGTAGATCTGGCAACATTCTCGATTTCCATATTTACAGGCTCTTTAGGAATCAACTTACACTTGATTTGCGAGGTGCAAGAGAGCGGTTTCACATGAATAGATTGAGTTCAGTCTCTGATCCGTCCAAGATATGGCGGCAACTGGCCAATCTTGGTTTAGTTGAATCGCCTCTTTCCTCACCTCTCAACTTCTTTTCACGTGATCTCTTGAATGCTCATTATTCCTCTGTATCTAATCGTTTTCCTTCTTGCATTCAATCTCAATTCTCCAATATCATTCTATCCATTGTGCCCGTCGAACCACAGTTTAGTTTTACCGAAATATCTTATGACGACCTATCCTCCCTAATGGTTTCATCATCTTCTGTTTCTTTTGCCTCGGGTTACGATCGATTGCCTCTGTTTGCCATAGCTCTGGCCTTGCCTCATATTGGTAACCTCCTGACCACCTTTTTCAACTGCTGCCTCAATCTGGGCTATTTTCCATCACTTTGGAAACGCGCTATCGTGCGCCCTCTCTCCAAGGTCAAATCTCCTTCCTCTCCGTCCGAAACGAGACCCATTGCTAACTTGTGTGAACTCTCGAAGCTGTTCGAAAAAATCTTGCACCGCCAAATCGTCGACTTTGTCAACAAGCACCACATTCTCGACGACCGTCAATCGGGCTACCGTAAGGGTTACTCCACCCAGTCCGCTCTCCTAAGATTATTCCACGATATCAAGAGCGGCGTTGATGCGGGCGAGGTATTGATCCTCGTCCTCTTCGACTTTAGTAAAGCCTTCGATACCGTCTCACATCCTCTACTTCTAACCAAACTGAGGCAACTAGGGTTTTCAGATCTCGCCCTAAAACTAATTTTTTCATACCTCACTGGTCGCTCCCAAGCGGTTGCCGATCTGGCGGACGTATTCTCCGATTGGCTACCTGTTACCTCAGGTGTTCCTCAGGGATCGGTATTGGGTCCGCTCCTCTTTTCCCTATTTATCAACGACATTGGTGCTTTCCTAAGATTCACTCAACGCTTGATTTTTGCTGACGACACGCAAATTTACCGTAGGTGTCTCTCTAGTCAGCTGAATGTCGCCTTGCAGTTAGTGGCTCACGATGTTGGGGTTATATCAGAATATGCGGCCACAAATGGATTATCTCTCAATCTTAAAAAATCCAAGGTTCTAATACTCGGCAGCAAGCGTTACGTTGACCATATTAATATTAATTTTAATGAATTACCTCTCATCTCCGTTGGTGGTACCTCTATTCCGTTTGTCACCCAGGCGCGGAATCTAGGTGTCTAGGTGTCATCATGAGCTCTGACCTATCTTGGGACGGCCACGTCGCCCATATTTCCGGGAGGGTACACTTCACGCTGCACAAGCTCAAGTATCACAAAAACTCTTTATCATTCCAGTTGCGCGTAAAACTTGTGTCTGCTTTGATTTGGCCTTTGCTGGATTACTGTTCTCTCGTTTACAACGACGTCACAGACGAGCTCAATACCAAACTGCAAAGGCTTATCAATTGTGCGATTCGGTTTATCTTCAGTTTGAGAAGGGATGAACATATTACTCCTTATCGTCATCGACTCAGGTGGCTGACTGTGAGAAATAGACGTCTATACTTCCTCGGTATTGAGATGTTCAAAATATCTAATGGTATGTCCCCTAGCTATCTCTCTGAGATCTTTGTCAAGGCCGATCTCTCGATGAGGCGATCTTCACGTCTGGCGCTTCCTCACACCTTCCAAATTCCCATCCATAGAACTGAGACTTATCACAGGTCCTTCCACCTTGCGGGCATTTACTTATGGAATTCGCTACCTGTTGAAGTAGTGTTGTCGTCGTCCATCAATGAATTCAAGCAAAAGCTCTATGACTACCTTTTTTCACTTGAACTTGGTTCCGTCTGAGGTTCCGCAGGGGGCCTTACCGTTGGGTGAGACGTGGCGTGAGTGCGTGATCATGTTGCGTCACGTATGCTAAGTGTGTTCTAGTCTTTGTAAATAAATTGTTGCTGCGTCAAAATCTACACTAGTACCAAGTGGCGATGTCATAATTCCGTTTTCAGTTCTTATTCAGTTTGAGGGAGCTCAACGACCGAACTCCGTTGACTCACTAATCTCAGCAATACTTCACACAACATTTCACACAACTTATACCTATTCAACGAAATTTAGTTGTGTGATGTATTGCCATCACATCAATTATGTACATTCAGGCACGTTTCATTTGTTTATTTGGTTTTATAATGATGAGGCGGTGGCCGAGTGTAAATGATTTATTATTATTTTTTGCTTTTTACACATCATTATCTTCATCGTTTCCACTTCTGCTCGCCGCTTCATTACAGTTATCACACCGTGTCTTTTCTCTTAGTTCTTACTTATTCTAATTTTGTCTTTTGTATTTTGCTCTTGCCTATTACATATTTTCTTGTATTATTCATTATCGCCTAAAGTCTTGACTATGGCGAAATAAAGAATCAATCAATCAATCTCTCTCTCTCTCTCTCTCTCTCTCTCTCTGTACGGTCAGTCGCTACCCCCACTCAGTATGAACCTGCAGCTTATCGCGATTTCGTCAGACAAATATATACGTTCTTCTTCTTCTTCTTCTTTTGTTTTCTTTTACACGATCTTGCGGACTATGTTAGTCAGCGGATTATACTCGATCACGTGATCGTGGATGATGAGACAGTAGGCCGTCGTATTGGAATCTATATTACGTTTGCAATCAAACTCTATGCGAACGTCTACGGTGGCGCTTTTGACGGATTCGTTCTGACGAGAACAGTCGATTACAACGAACGGGCCCCATTTGTCGAATTCTTCCATTGTTAGAAGCGCGTTCTCTCGCTCGCATCCGTAATACGACTTTTGAAATTTCGCGTACATCTCGTACAGTATGGCCGTTCTACGCTTCTCAAAATCCAAGTTCATATCGTCGTAGGAATAAAAATCTGAATTAAGGTACAGTTTCACATTGGTGAGATTACCGTCGTCAAACTCGGAGGCGTGTTTCAATAAGTTGTTGGACCTCCCGGTTTGTAGCGCGAAAATGACGTATCGCGGTTTCTCAAGCTGGGTCGCTGCTTTCACAGCCCACGAATGTCTGTTCGTGATTTGGAGCAAAGGTTACTCGTACAGATCCCACGAGCAGAAGCCCATACTTAGGTATCGTCCGCTCTCCAACGTTCGTAAAAGGGACAATTTATTGACGTCGTTCAGTACCACGTGTGGCATTCGCCATTGCACTTTCAATAGAGTAATTGTAGGATTCTTGTGACGTTCCGGTTTCGTAACGATGCAATTAGCGTCGGTTCGGGAACGTATCAGAATGAGTTCGTATCGCGCGTTTATCACCACATGTTTGTAATCATCGCAAAAACCTAGCAAAACGTTAAGAGGTACGCAGAAATTGAAAACGCTGATTCTAGTTCTTGAACGAGGTCCCACGTATTCGTTGATTACAATCCATCTAGCGTTTTGCAGCTTCCTGCTTCTCTCGGTGGTCAGCGACACGAAATTCTTGATCGAACTGGTTATTCCGACGTTTCTGTTCCTGTCGATCTCCACGCCGTTGAGTTCGTATCGAATCTCGTCGAACATGAACGCCACGCAATTGTTGTCCATCGTCGTATCTGAATCCTTTTCCGGAACGCCGTCGGAGAGTACTCCCTCCATGTACAGAAATCTTTCGCAGGGTAGAGTGTACAGATCCTGCTGTTGTTTCGGAATTCGTATTTCGTCGCTGTGCCCGAACGTGGTATTAGCATATGGATTGTAAGTGTGTGTCTCGATCTTGACGATGCGATCGTCGAAGATCGGCTCACCTCCGATACTCAGGATGTCGGTCATGATCGTTCCTCACGACGAATCCCAGAGATCGTAGAAAAGCGACGTTCGCAGCGCTCAGTCCGTTTTTCTTCTTCTTCTCTCTTACAATCGGTCTGCGCGTTCCTTTCGTCGGAGCGCCGAACGATAACGTTCGCGGTGCAATGACGGATGCGGCTCTTGCGAACGAGTCGTTCAAAACGAGCATCTTTCGCGCACGCACATATCCGCCCCCGATTTTGTATTATTATTTTCTGCGACGCACGTGTAGTCGAACCGTTATCTTCTCTCCGCGAAAATCGATCAATTGTCCGATCTGATCCACGACGCGTTACGTTATATCAGTGACACTCCGCGCGATGACCGGAAGATAAATGATTTGCGTCGAAGTCTCCGATAGCTTATATCCCGGTGGAACGTTCGGCGCGAATTCGTGTATCGTGTGTGCCGGCCTGCCGTTGCTGTAGGCTCCCGCGGTGACGTTGCATTCCACGCGAATGATATTGACGCGCATAATTATCACCGGTTTGTTGGACGCGTGCCATTTATTCGGCTCGAGTACGCGACGTGTCGAGAAACCTAACAAAGAACCAACGTTGTTTGATTTGGTGAAGTCAACTCTATAGGCACACTTGATCTCGCTTCTCATAGTGTTCTCGTTAGCGCGTAAAATTATCGAGCGTTCGCTTTTCTCGCGGTCGTCATCGTTATCGTCCACGTATATGTAATCGTCTGTCTTCTTCGTATTTTTCTTGCGGAGGATAGCTGTTCTCAGGTATCTATCTATAGCGTTCAGTTCGTACGATCCTTCGGGAATAGCGATCACGTCGTTGTTGTCAAAGTAAAATCTATTGTTCGTGAAGTCAATGTTCGGTATCGTGTTGTACGTCTCGAAATTCGCGAGGCCTATCTCGTATTCGCCGCCGCTCAGATCCAGAGCGGGAAAGTAACTGACTGAGAGGACGCTGCTTCTTCCGGATAGCGAAAGAGTCAGCGACATAGCGAGATTGTTTCTCCTTTTCTCATCGTCAGAGACGTTTCCAGTCGACGTCTCGAAGGAACCGCAGACACAATTGACCGCAGATGCTCTGATTGAACGTCTGATACGGACGATGGTTGTACACGATATTCACGTCACTCCCGAGATATCGTTCGAGTTCCCTCGGGGGTCGAAGATTTCCAAAACTGTCAAAATAGATCGCGTTGTTGCCCCTCTTCGCATAGGCAACCCAGTGCGTACCCGGGCCCTCCTCGTCGTCGAGATTCACGATTCCGTTCTCGTCGCGACGCATTTTTGTCGGCAACGCGTCGCGCATAAACACGCCCCTAAAGAAAGGTATGCGCAAAAGGCGCGCAGACCGATTCAATTGCTCGTTCGTCGTGACGCCGAACGTTGGCAAATCGAGCGTCATCAGTGTCTTTTTCGGCGATTGTTTTTTTTTTACCCGTTCTCGTTTGTCTTTTGCTCGTCACGCCACTACCGCGTTTGTACGGCGCAAGATACAGTCCGCGACCCTCCAACGCGCGATTGTGACGTTACAGTTCCTCGAGCTGACGTTGAGCGGCCTTGTTGTCGTTCACCGCCTTGGCCACGCCAGCCGCTCCACCGATCAGGGATCCGAGCGCTCCCAATATCGGTAGAAAGGGTAAGAGACCCCCGCGTTTCGCCAACGGGAGAATTTTCTTCCTCGTTACCGCTCCCCTCTTCCTCTTTCTCATGCCCATGCCCAATTTCGTTTTTGTTTTCATAGCAGCCCATGCGGCGGTCGCGGCGGCTCTTTCGCCAAGGGTTGTGTCGCTCGCCGTGATACGCTCGCGCGCCTTTTCGGCTAGCGCTCGATCGGCGACGTGTCGATCTGCGAGATCACCGCTTCGCGAGTAAGCGATATCGTGGTCGCGACACGCCTGGTCCAACGGATTGATACCTTGATCACCGCGCGCTAGTCGCTTGGCGAAACGAGTACCCGGCCCGCAGAATTGATAGCCGGGTATGTGTAATTCGACGGATAGCGCGTTTATCGCTCTGTTGAGGAGGCCGCTGCCAGTGCTTCGCGCCGCTGCGCGCGACATGCGCCGCAATCGACGGAAAGATCGCAATTTTCTATCGACTCCCTGCGGAACTACGTACGAGACAGCGCGCTTTGCTTGAACGAGGATTCCTACGACGCGAGGGAGCGCAAGCTACGACGTCTAGCCGCGCCGGAGATCGACAGCGACGCGACGAACAAGAGTTACGTCAAACGCGCGCTTCAAGAATCGGGAAAGGAGATCGATAAATCGTTGTCGTCGGTGAAAAGTGAGGTGGATAGGATAAACGGCGACGTGAACGGACTCAGAACCACGTTGAGCGAATTCAAGGAGACTGAAAACAACGTCATGAGCGGACTTAGAATCACAATGAACAAGTTTCTGGCCAAGTTCGAGGAGATTGAAAACCAGATACAGAACTTGGAAAACTCTAAATCCACGCAGACGGGGCAGATACTCGGCGCGCAGATCGCGATGAACGATTTTCTAGCCAAATTCCGCGAGATTGAAACAGCGATGGTGACGAAGGAATTGTTCGAGAGAGAGATAGCGAACTTTCGCGGTAACAGGGGGAAAGGTCAATAAGGAGGTGATGAGTCGTTTTTTTTTTGCGCAGTCGAGAAAGGAATACACGCGCGCATCGATGAGTGCCGAGAAGCGGAGACTCGTGGAGGAGCTGCACGCACCGGCGCGGAGAAACTTCCCGCGACGTCGCATCGTAGTGCGCGGTTACGACGATCTGTGGCAGGCCGACGTGGTCGAGATGCGTCCCTACGCGCGACACAACAAGGGTTAATATTACATACTAACGGTTATCGATGTGTTAAGCAAGTACGCGTGGGCGTTACCGCTCAAGAGTAAAAGCGGAAGCGAAGTAGACGCGGCCCTGTCGAGGATATTTTGCGAGGACGCGCGATATCCGAGAAATCTGCAAACGGAAAAGAAAAAGGAGTTCTACAACGCTAATGTGCGAGAGATTATGAAAAAACGCGATATAAATCACTACTGGACGTACTCGGCGATGAAGGCGTCGGTGGTGGAGAAATTCAATCGCACGCTGAAGAACGACATGTGGAAACTCTTCACGCTCAACGGATCGTACGCGTGGGTCGAGGCGCTGCCGCGTCTGCTGACGAATTACAACCACCACAGGCATAGAACGATCGGGATGCGACCGGTGGACGTGACACCCGCCGTCGCCAAGAGACTCTTGTCCACGGTGTACAGTCGCGCGAAGATCACCGCTCCGGGTAGATTCAGGGTGAACGATCCGGTGCGCGTGAGCAAATTCAAGACGCTGTTCGAAAATGACAACTTATCGATCTTGCGTATGGAGCTACCCAACGCGGCTCGTCTGGTGATATCGATCACCACCGTGCACACGCTGTACGATTTACAATTTTGCGTCGATTGTGTCGTCTCAGCGCTGGGCGCTGCAACCGAAGAGGTGGACGCGAAATTTTCGCGCTATCGGGAGATAGCCCACAACGCGTGTAAGACGGGAACTTCGGTCAAGCATGCGATACGGAAGAGTGAATTTTTCGATCCCAGCAACATCGTTGACTGTGAGATCGCTGCGCTCTGTTTCAAATCCTAGTGTCACAACGCTTATTTACAAAATATATAATATATACACAAAAAAATGTAAACACATCGACATATGTATTTTTTTATTTTGTCGCAATAAATAAGTACCCATCGCGCGGAAATCTCATCTGCGTGTTTTCTCACTTTCTTTTCCCCTAATACTTCCAGATCTGTACTTAAAATATTTCGATGCGATCCCCGATTCCGCTTACCACACGATCCCCCGCGATTGCGTCATCCGCGATGCGTAAAGAGACGGATTGAAACGATGAAAAACAAAGAAAGGTAATCGAGATCCCGCGAAAGAAAACGACCTTTTACACGTTCGAACGTGTTTTCACACGCTCACCCTCTGCCCCACGCGACACATATAAAAAAATAGAACGACCTTTGAACACGTTCGCTCCTCTTTCGAAAAAAACCGCTCGCCGCGTCGCTCGAGATGAGAAAAACAAAAGGAGGATGTGAGGAGGAGGTCGACAGCGACCTTGAACGAGTTCGGACGCGCGATAAAAAAATATTATTAGCGAAACGTAACGGTTCGGAGTGAACGAGGAGAGCGGTATCGTCTCTCTCTCTCTCGATCTCTCTCGATACGTCGGAAAACCGCGTCCGGCCCGTCGGAGCGAAGAAGCGCGCGATCGACGCTCCCCCTCGCGGGAGGACGCGACGACCGCTCGCAGCGTCGCTCTAGAAAAGAAAAAACAAAAGGAAGACGCGACGTCGACAGCGACCTTGAACGCGAGTTCGGACGCGCGATAAAAAAATATTATTAGCGAAACGTACGGTTCGGGGGGATGAACGAAGAGAGCGGTATCGTCTCTCTCTCGGTCTCTCGATACATCGGAAAAAGAACAAAAAAAAATAAGCAGCCAATCGCTAACGTCGTACATCGGAAAAACCACCACTTTTATACGTTAGCGATAAAAGTGGAAAAAAAGTACGCAGCCAATCGCCAACGTCGTACATCGGAAAACCGCGTCCGCGTAGCCAATCGCCAACGTTGTACATCGGAAAACCGCGTCCGTCCCGTTGGGACGAAGAAGCGCGCGATCGACGCTCCCCCTCGCGGGAGGACGACTCGCGATTTTCACCGTAAAAATGGGGAAAAAAGATGTAGGGAAAAAGTAAGTAGCCAATCGCTAACGAGGTACATCGGAAAATCACCAGCGTTGGCAGCCCTGCCACACCTAACTTTACGTAAAGTGTTCCCCCCGCGTCGCGCTCCCCCTCTCGCCCAGTTTTCGCTTACCCCCGCATAGCCCCCCCTCCGGTGACCCTTTACACCGTCCCTCGACCCCCTCGCCCACCGTTTACGGCGGTCCCCCCGCGACAGCGAAGCCCCCCCCGACCCCGCTAACCGCAACCCGAGATCCCTGAGGCAGGAATGTATGTTCTCTAGCTACTATCGTAAGACATATCTGTGTTTACGTGATCGCTGTATATGTGTTTCAGATTGGTACCATCCTGTTTAAACAGAATCAATAAATTTGCGTTGTCGCGTATAAGATGCTTCGGTAACTTCGCATACGTCTGACAAAGATAGAAAGAGTCAATGTCCGCGTGCCGGCCCATTGCAAAGTATTCTCTTATCGTATCCTGCTTGTCGCGTGCCACGTCATCAAAGATAAAAATAGAATTCGGGAGCGCCTCGCTCGGCGGAATGACGTCACTGTTATTCGAGAACGTAAAGTAGCCAATCTCTTCTATCGGTGTTAGTATATTCTCCAAATATCGATATTTCGGTTGTTGCAACGATTTCGAGTACACATACACGTTCTCGAAACGTACACCGTGCGGACTTTCCAGCAAGCTTATCAAAACGTTTGTCTTGCCGCAATTCAACGGACGGCAGATGATACCGCGTATAGAAATCGGTAGCATGCTTCCATGTTTGCGTACCTCTTTTGTTAACGGCATCCTATCGTCAAAGTTTGTCACTTTGATCGTCCGCGATTGTCGTACGAACCGCATTTTACCTCCCCTCCACAACGAATGAATAATAATATCCAGAAAGCTGGCCTATTTATAGAGACGTGTAGAGCTGAGATGCTCAGTCGTTAAAATGTTTTTGCTCGTGTCGGATAACAGCGATATTTACGATTTAACCGCCGAGCAGTTAAAGTATATACCAAAGGTCATTCTACTGCGACAGTTTTATAATCACATAGATTATTTGTGGGATAAGCTTCCCAAACATATCAAGACAGATTCGGAGGTTCAGCAATATCGGCGCTGTTTAATACATTATAATTTGCCGTGTCAGCAAACACACATCGACGGTCCGCCGCCGCTGATAAAAAACTGCGGCGAATGCCACCGAAGATAGGTCGAGGTGTGCTGAATCGCGCGATAAACGCGCTTCCGATCGAATTACATATCCCCGGCTATCAATTTTGCGGACCGGGAACTCGTTTAGAAACACGATTGGCAAGAGGTGATCGGGGTATTATTCCATTGGACGCGGCGTGTCGCGAGCACGACATAGCCTACTCGCGTAGCAGCGATCTCGCAGAACGACACGTGGCAGACAATATACTTGCCGCGGAAGCGCGAAAACGTGTCATCGCAAACGATTCGACTCTCGGAGAGAGAGCTGCGGTTACAGCCGTCTGGTCGGCCATGAAGGCTAAAACGAAACTCGGTATGGGTTTGAAAACGAAGAAAAAGAAGAAGACCAAGCGAATACTTCCGGTAGCGAAACGCGGCGGTATCCTACCGATCTTGCCGTTATTAGGGGTTCTCGGCTCGTTGGTCGGCGGAGCGGCAGGAGTCGCAATGGCCGTGAATGATAACAAAGCCGCGCGACGTCAGCTGGAAGAGATGCAACGTCACAATCGCGCCATGGAAGGTCGCGGACTTTATCTTGCTCCGTACAAACGCGGACGGGGAATCTCAAGAAAAAAAAACGTCGAAAGGACGCTAAAAATTCCCAAGGGTGTAACTACCAATGTGCAACTGCAACAATTGGCAAAACGTATGCGCATTCCATATTTTAGAGGTGTTTTTATGCGTGACTCGTTACCGGTCGGCGGCATACGTCGAAACGAGAGCGGTATCGTGAATTTGGATAATACTGATGGACCGGGTACTCACTGGGTGGCGTATGCGAAGAAGGGAGATCGTGCCATATATTTCGACAGTTTTGGCAAATTTCGACCACCGAGAGAATTGGCGCAGTATCTAGAGAACAATGTAATAGAGTACAATCGCATGCCTTATCAGCGATACGATCAGAGCAATTGCGGACAACTGTGTCTGCGTTTTCCACAGTCGGTTGACAATCAATTTAAAGACCGGCGTTACGCTGTTTAATCTCAGTATTCATTCAAACATGTCACTGACATTTACGCTCACCGGCAAGAGCAGCATCCTCGCGGTAAGCTACTTTCCCGCCGTGGATTTGAGCAATGGCGATTACGAGCTCGGTTTAACAGATTTTGAAACATATCACACGATACCAAATGTAAATTCGTCGAACAATAAATTCTACTATGACGACGACGACAAGGAGATTACCATTCCCGAAGGATCGTACGAACTGCGTGATATAGACATGTATCTGAAACGCGCTCTTTTATGGGACCCATCCAATAATGTCTTGACAAACGAAGATGAACCGCACCCATTGATTATTATTCATGCTAATAGCAATACGATGAAGAGCGAGATCAAGTGCGCTTATCGGATAAATTTCACAAAACCGAACAACATTGGATCGCTGCTGGGATTTTCAGCGAATCGCGTGCTGGAGTCGCGACAATGGCACGAATCGGATGTTCCGCTAAATATCATCAACGTAAACATCATTCGCATAGAGTGTAACGTGACAGCGGGTGCGTACAGCAACGATAAGTACGTGCACACGATACACGAGTTTTCACCGAGCGTGCCACCAGGATATAAGATATCGGAAACGCCGGCACAGATCATTTACCTTCCGATCATCGTACGGAGCATTTCGGACTTGACGCTTCGCGTCGTGGATCAGGACGGTCGATTGATTGATTTTCGCGGAGAAGAGATCACCGTTAGACTGCATGTACGAAGACGACAGCGATAACGTGAGATGCTCGTACTGAATGAAGCTGAGCATGTGCGACAAACGAGAAACAAAAAGACAATCCGATTGCCAAAGAAAAAACTCACTGCGTTGAACATTGAAGTTTTGAAATCATTGAGTTTCGTCGTACGAAATGGCTAATATCTTAAACATTGGAGGTGAACCGATCTTTGACGACAGCGTCGTCAAGATTGAGACACACACGTACAATCCGTACGCTAACACAACGTTTGGACATAAGGCTTGGAAAGCGGGCGATATCTTAGTGTCAGTTTCCGTTCGTGGGATCTGTACGAGTATCCCATGTTGCAGAACACGACCAAGCATTCGTGGGCCGTCAAAACGGCGACTCAGCTGGAGAAGCCGCGGTATGTTATCTTTGCGCTGCAGACCGGCCGCAAGAATATCATGTCTCAAAATGTTAGCGTATTCAATGCCTGTAATTTGACCAACGTGAAACTTTATCTAAATTCCGAATTTTATCCGTACGACGACATGAATTTGGATTTTACTAAAAATCGATACGCCGTTCTTTTCGATATGTATGCGCGTTTTTGTAAAACTTATTACGGATACGATTCTTTCGATACGCTTTGCAGCTTGTATACATTCCTGATGGAAGGACCTTTTGTTGTCATTGATTGCTCGCGACAAAACGAATCTGTCAAGAGCGCCACCGTGGATGTGCGAATAGAATTTGATTGTAAAGAAAATGTACCTGCAAATACTACCGCCTATTGTCTCATCTTGCATGATCGTGTAATCGAATACTGTCCGTTGTCGAATGTAGTGCGCAAACTCATGTAAATTGCAATATCAGCAGATATTGCAACATACGCAGATATTACAATATAAGAGACACTGATGTACCGCGATAAGATACAGATTGCTCCGCCGCGCCGTTTCGTTATGATTGTACCGACGTTTGTCGATCTGCAGGGATTCACCGTCGGGATGAAACTTGTCGTAAAGGAGGTGGCGGTTCTGAGAAACGGGACCGTTTTGACACATTACATTTTTACATGTCCCATGCCATGGAGTCTTCTCGTGAAATCCGACAGATCATGCGCTTCCTGGTTGATTGTGAATTACCATGGACTACGATGGGAGGACGGAAACGTGTCCTACAGCATGGCGAAACATCTAATTACATCGGCTGTACTTGGAGAGGGCAACGAGACGTTGACTCTTGTGTACGTCAAGGGATGCCAGAAACGAGAATGGCTGGTGGATCTGCTTGAGAATAAAGCGAGAAGACATCTAAAAATTGAGACTTTGGATGCAGATTACGAAGATATCGAATCTTTAAATAATCTAGATGTTACTAATACTGTAAAATGCGGAAAACATGTTAAAAATTGCGCATTACAAAATGTATTAAAAATGTTTAACTAGTGGTCGCGACACCAGAAAAAATCATGATTTTTTTGAAATAAACTATATATGTATATATAAACGTTTTATTTTCTTTTCCCACATACTTTGTAGTATAATATAGATGTTTTAGCTGTTCAAGAGCTGTTTTTAGTTGTTTAAAAGAAGTTTGATAACGGTTCAATAGCAGTTATACAGATCGCAGTTATGCAGATCGTTGTTATACAGATAACTGTTTTGTTTGATAGCAGTTTAAAAGCTGTTTTTAGTTGTTTAAAAAAAGTTTGATAGCGGTTCAATAGCAGTTATACAGATCGCAGTTATACAGATCGCAGCTATACAGATCGCAGTTATACAGATCGCAGTTATACAGATCGCTGTTATACTGATCGCTGTTATACAGATCGCTGTTATACTGATCGCTGTTATACTGATAATTGTTTTAGTTGTTTGATAACTGTTTAAAAGCTGTTTGATAGCTTTTTTAGCTGTTCAAGAGCTGTTGTAGTTGTTTGATAGCTGTTCAATACCTGTTTGATAGCTGTTTCATAGCAGTTCAATACCTGTTTGATAGCTGTTCCATAGCGGTTCAATACCTGTTTGATAGCTGTTTGATTGCGGTTTAATAGCAGTTTTACAAATCAAATCACTGAAAGTCAATGGCGCGATATCGTTTTCGAGAATGTCTCGCGGTGAAATCATTGCACACGTGCAAAACTGACGTCAAAATTGTATCACCGATAAATGTAAAACAGTTACAATCTTGCGTAAAATTTATGATAAAAATTCGATTATTGATTGCGAATTATTAGCCTACGCTTTGGATACTATTGTGTATAATGCGCTACATGATAAATACATGCATATAATATGGTTAAAAATAATTTCCTTTTCATTTACCGTTCCTTTTTGTTAAGCTGTCTTTGTTTATCGTTTACTTAAATGTATAATTATAAATTAAATATTAAGATCTGAACGATTAAATATTGTTGGCGACGAAAAGATACTCAATCGTGAGCGAGAACGCGCGAACGGGAGAGAGAGAAAGACGGCGCGAACGAAAAGACGCGCGCGAACGGGGGCCGGGAGCGATCGCGCGAGGGAGATATAACGCGAACGGGAGCGAGAGAGACCGCGCGAACGAGAAGACGCGCGCGACCGGGGGACGGGGGAAACATCTACGATGGAGAGACAACGCGAGCGGGAGCGTGTGACGTCACGCGGACTCCGCGGCGCGGCGAAACGCTGACCCCCTCGCCCCGCTTTGCGGCGAAAACGCGGTCGCCCCGCGGCGCCGGAAAACGCGGACCTCTTGCCCCGCTTTGCGGCGAAAACGCGGTCGCCCCGCGGCGCGGTGAAGCGCGGATCCCCTCGCCCTGCGGCGCCGAAAAACGCGGACCCCCTCGCCCCGCGGCGCCGGAAAACGCGGACCCCCTCGCCACGCGGCGCCGAAAAAACGCGGACCCCCTCGCCCCGCGGTGCCTGAAAACACGGCGCCCGAAAAACGCGGTTCCCCCTCCCCTCCGCCGCGGCGCCCAAGAACGCAGTTCCCCCCCACCCCGCGGCACCCAAGAACGCGGTTCCCCCTCCCCCACCCCGCGGTTCCTCCCCCGCCCGCGGTTTCCCCCAGCCCCTCACCACCCCTCGCCCTTGGTATGTGGTCCAGAACCGGCCTACCTTACCTATTCTGTCGACCTTTTAAAATTTGCACGCTCTGCTGCACGTAGCGTTTATTGGCGGCATCGCCATCATCTACAGGCGGCGCTATCCGTCGAATCTTGCGCGATTTCGCGTCAAAG
Organism: Temnothorax americanus; assembly: GCF_048541705.1. Classification (NCBI taxonomy): domain Eukaryota; kingdom Metazoa; phylum Arthropoda; class Insecta; order Hymenoptera; family Formicidae; genus Temnothorax; species Temnothorax americanus. Next base: position 257,779 of record NW_027509265.1, on the reverse strand, counting down.
TCGGTGGCGACCACGCAAAGAGCGTTATCGCGCACGTAACTTCTGATTAATCCGCTCCATTGATAGTACGGTTCCGCACCGCCTCTTCCGAGCGATATACCAAACTTGTTGATCGGCATTTCGATGTTGATTGAATGACTCGTCGACGCGCGGTTTAATTTATAATAAGTCCAGCTTCGCGAAGTTTCTCGATAATCGACAGGATCTCGTTATTGTGACCGTTGTGACCCGCTAGGCGCGAAGCTTCGAGCAATCGGAGACGGTCTACAAGCTCGTTGGGGTCGTCCCAATGAACATAGTCGATCTTGTTGTCGTTTAATGTCATGACACGTGGTATACCTTTTTTACCCGAAATCGGCGATGCAATTATATTTCTGTACTTGTTGTCGTTTAATGCCATGGCACGCGGTATACCTTTTCCAGCTTTTTTACCCGAAATCAACGGTGCGATTATATTTCTGTACTTGTATCCCCTGTTGCCATTTAATCGAGCGTGAGCATCGTGATTGCGTTTATGAGCATTCGTCATCAACAGAATGCTCTTGTATTTTTGCATGTCATCCTCCGTGTAGATCTCGTCATTGGGAATTTTCTTAAAGATCAACTTGTAAAGACCGCGTGTGCCTGCGAATCGTATGTCGTCGATAATTATGTTGTCCGCGTTGTCCACGTCAAAACGCTTATTACCGAGCATCATTCCATCGTTACTGAAATAAACGCCGTACACGGTGTCTATACCGCTTTTTTGATCGCCGCTCAGAACAGCCACAACGTACTTTTGGCTCAATGGACCCAAGTGATCTCTCAATGTTTCTTGACCCTCAGATGTTTGCAACTGCTGTCGAACGGACGTCACGAGTGAGTCGTCAGTGGTTTCGAAAACATCCTCATTTGCGAGTGATTCGAGCACTGTGGGTTGTACGGAAGAAATTATCGGCGGTTCATTCGGTGGAGCAACTTTCGATCGTTTCGATTTACGCGGTTGTAAAATTTTAGTTATTTCGCTCAAATTATATGGCACATTTATCGACCGTTTCAACGTAACCGGAGTTGAAGCCATTACAGAGTCGTTAAACGAGGCGTTTGGTCGTTTTCGTTTGACCTTTCGCTCTTCGTCTTCCCACGTCGTTTCATTCTCAATCTTTGACACGTCAGATTCTTTGCCAACGGTGTTTTCGGAAATCTGCCTTAGAGGCTTGATGATAGGCTTAAAGTGTCTCTCCAACGCGATATCTTCCTCCATTTTGCCTGTTTTCAAGGCGTGATACTTTTTGCGAATCAAATCGCTCGTTTTCGCAATTTGATTTGCTATCCTCTCGCGCTCTCTAATCTCCTCGCCGTTGTCCATGTTGCGATAACGTTGCTCAATCGACGCGTCGACAACAACTAACCGCGTTACGGTATCGCAAAGTCGTTAAATCCTTTTCTGTATCGACCATTCGAAATTGCGCTGTCCTTGTCTATCACCACGAATCCATACTTTTGTCGCCAACACGTATCACACAATTTACAGAAATCTTCGTAAGACATATCTGTGTTGACGTGATCGTTGTATACGTGTTTCAGATTGGTACCATCCTGTTTAAACATAATCAATAAATTCGCGTTGTCGCGTATAAGATGCTTCGGTATCTTTGCATACGTCTGACAAAGATAGAAGGAATCAACGTCCGCGTGCCGGCCCATTGCAAAGTATTCTCTTATCGTATCCTGCTTGTCGCACGCCACGTCATCAAAGATAAAAATAGAATTCGGGAGCGCTTCGCTCGGCGGAATGACGTCACGGTTATTCGAGAATGTAAAGTAACCAATCTTTTCTATCGGTTTTAATATATTCTCCAAATAACGATATTTCGGTTGTTGCAACGATTTCGAGTACATATACACGTTCTCGAAACGCACACCGTGCGGACTTTCCAGCAAGCTTATCAAGACGTTTGTCTTGCCGCAATTCGACGGACCGCAGATGATACGTATAGATAGAAATCGGTAGCACGTCTCCATGTTTGCGCACTTCTTTCGTTAACTGCATCCTATCGTCAAAGTTTGTCACTTTGATCGTCCGCGATTGTCGTACAAACCGCATTTTACCTCCCCTCCACAACGAATAAAAAACAGTGTCGAGAAAGCAGACCTATTTATAGAGGCGCGTAGAGCTGATATGCTCAGTCGTTAAAATGTTTCTGCTCATGTCGGATAACAGCGATAATTACGATTTAACCGCCGAGCAGTTGAAGTATATACCAAAGGTCATTTTACTAGGAGAGTTTTATAATTACATAGATTATTTGTGGGATAAGCTGCCCGAACATATCAAGGCAGTTGCGGAGGTTCAGCAATATTGTCGCTGTTTGATACATTATAATTTGCCGTGTCAGCAAACGCACATCGACGGTCCTCCGCCGTTGATAAAGAATTGCGGCAAATGTCGCCGAAGATAGGTCGAGGTCTGTTGAATCGCGCGATAAACGCGCTTCCGATTGAATTACACATTCCCGGCTATCAATTTTGCGGTCCGGGAACTCATTTAGAAACAGGATTGGCAAGAGGTGATCGAGGTATTAATCCATTGGACGCAGCGTGTCGCAAACACGACATAGCCTACTCGCGTAGCAACGATCTCGCAGAACGACACGTGGCCGACAATATACTCGCCGCGAAAGCGCGAAAACGTGTCACCGCGAAAAATTCGACTCTTGGAGAAAGAGCTGCAGCTACAGCCGTCTGGGCAGCCATGAAGGCTAAGACAAAACTCTGTATGGGTTTGAAAACGAAGAAAAAGAAGAAAAACAAGCGAATACTTCCGGTAGCGAAACGCGGTGGTATCCTGCCGATCCTACCGTTGTTGGGGGTTCTCGGTTCGTTGGTCGGCGGAGCGGCGGGAGTTGCAAAGGCCGTGAACGATGACAAAGCCGCGCGGCGTCAGCTGGAAGAGATGCAACGTCACAATCGCGCCATGGAAGGTCACGGACTTTATCTCGCTCCATACAAACGCGGACAGGGGGTCTCGAGAAAAAAAAAAAACGTCGAAGAAACGCTAAAAATTCCCAAGGGTGTAACTACCAATGTACAACTGCAATAATTGGCAAAACGTATGCGCGTTCCATATTTTAGAGGTATTTTTATGCGCGACTCGTTACCGATCGGCGATGTACGTCGAAACGAGAGCGGTATCATGAATTTGGATAATGCTGAGGGACCGGGTACTCACTGGGTGGCGTACGCGAAAAGGGGAGGTCGTGCCATATATTTCGACAGTTTTGGCAATCTTCGACCGCCGAGAGAATTGGCGCAGTATCTGAAGAACAGTGTGTTAGAGTACAATCGCACGCCTTATCAGCGATACGATCAGAGCAATTGTGGACAACTGTGTCTGCGCTTTCTACGGTTGGTTGACAATCAATTTAAAGACCGGCGTTGCGCTGTTTGATCTCAGTATTCATTCAAACATGTCACTGACATTTACGCTCACCGGCAAGAGCAGCATCCTCGCGGTAAGCTACTTTCCCGCCGTGGATTTGAGCGATGGCGATTACGAGCTTGGTCTGACAGATTTTGAAACCTATCACACGATACCGAATGTAAATTCGTCGAACAAAAAATTCTACTACGACGACGATGACAAGGAGATTACCGTTCCCGAAGGATCGTACGAACTGCGTGATGTATACGTGTATCTGAGACGCGCCCTTTTATGGGACCAATCCGATAATGTCTCGACAAACGAAGATGGAGAGCACCCATTGATTATTATTCGGGCTAATAACAATACGATGAAGAGCGAGATCAAATGTGCTTATCGGATAAATTTCACAAAACCGAACAACATTGGATCGCTGCTGGGATTTTCAGCGAATCGCGTGCTGGAGCCGCGACAATGGTACGAATCGAATGTTCCTATAAATATCATCAACGTAAACATCATTCGCATAGAGTGCAACGTGACCGCGGGTGCGTACAGCAACGACAAGTACGTGCACACGATACACGAGTTTTCACCGAGTGTGCCTCCAGGATATAAGATATTGGAAACGCCGGCACGAATCATTTACCTTCCGATCATCGTACGGAGCATTTCGGACTTGACGCTTCGCGTCGTGGATCAGGACGGTCGATTGATTGATTTTCGCGGAGAAGAGATCACCGTTAGACTGCATGCATGAAGACGACAGCGGTAACGTGAGATGCTCGTACTGAACGAAGCTGAGCAGGTGCGACAAACGAGAAACAAAAAGACAATCCGATTGCCAAAGAAAAAACTCACTGCGTTGAACATTGAATTTTTGAAATCATTGGGTTTCGTCGTACGAAATGGCTAATATCTTAAACATTGGAGGTGAACCAATCTTTGACGACAGCGTCGTCAAGATTGAGACACACACGTACAATCCGTACGCTAACACAACATTTGGACATAACGATGAGATAAGAATACCCATACAACAGCAGGATTTATACACGTTGCCATGTGAAAGCTTTCTCTACGTTGAAGGACGATTGGTAATAAAGAGAAGGAATGACGAGTCTGTGACAACGCTTGCGAATAATTGCGTGGCGTTCATGTTTGATGAGATTCGATACGAGCTCAACGGTGTGGAGATTGATCGCAACAGAAACGTTGGAATAACCAGTACCATCAAGAACTACGTATCGCTATCGTATAACGATTCTCAAATCTTGCGGAATGCTGGATGGGACGTTACATCGAGCATACCTGAAGGATACTTCAACTTTTGCGTACCGCTCAAGATGTTGCTAGGCTTTTGCGAGGATTACAAACGCGTCGTTGTAACGCTCGTCACGAATTAATTTTGATACGAGCGCGTAGCGATAACAATTGCATTGTAGGAAATCCGGCGACGGAGCCGGAAATTGAATTGTTTAAAGTACAGTGGAGAATGCCTCACGTCACATTAAACGAGGTCAATAAGCTATCCATGCTACGGGCTTTGGAAAGCGGACGATATCTTAGTGTTAGTTTCCGTTCGTGGGATCTGTACGAGTACCCAATGTTGCAGAGCACGACCAAGCATTCGTGGGCCGTCAAAACGGCGACTCAGCTGGAGAAGCCGTGGTACGTTATCTTTGCGCTGCAGACCGGTCGCAAGAATATCATGTCGCAAGATGTTAGCGTATTCGATGACTGTAACTTGACCAATGTGAAACTTTATCTAAACTCTGAATTTTATCCGTACGATGACTTGAATCTAGATTTTGGCAAAAATCGATACGCCGTCTTTTTTGATATGTACGCGCGTTTTCGTAAAGATTATTACGGATACGACAGCTTCGATACGCTTTGCAGCGTGTATACATTCCTAACGGAAAGACCTTTTGTCGTCATTGATTGCTCGCGACAAAACGAATCTGTCAAGAGCGCCACCGTGGATGTGCGAATAGAATTTGACTGTAAAGAGAATGTACCGGCAAATACTACAGCCTATTGTCTCATCTTGCATGATCGTGTAATCGAATACTATCCGTTGTCGAACGTAGTGCGCAAAATCATGTAAATTGCGATATCAGCAGATATTGCGATATAAGAGATACATATGTAGCGCGATAAGATACAGATTGCTTCGTCGTTTCGTTATGATCGTACCAACGTTTGTCGATCTGCAAGGATTCACCGTCGGGCTGAAATTTGTCGTAAAGGAGGTGGCGGTGCTGAGAAACGGGACCGTTTTGGCGCATTATATTTTTACATGCCCCATGCCGTGGAGTCTCCTCACGAAATCCGATAAGTCATGCGCTTCCTGGTTGATTGCAAATCACCATGGACTTCGATGGCAGGATGGAAACGTGCCGTACAGCATGGCGAAACACCTAATTACATCAGCCGTGGTTGGAGAGGGTGACGAGACGTCGACTCTTGTGTACGTCAAGGGATGTCAGAAACGAGAATGGCTGGTGGATCTGCTTGAGAATTATGCGAGAAAAAACCTAAACATTGAGACTGTGGACGTAGATTACGAAGATATCGAATCTTTAAACAATCTAGATGTTACTAATACTATACGATGCGGAAAACATGTTAAGAATTGCGCACTACAAAATGTATTGAAAATATTTAACTGGTGGTCGCAACGCCAGAAAGAATTCTGTTTTTTTTAAAATAAACTATATATGTATATGTATAAATGTTACGTTTTACTTTCTTTTACCACATAGTTGTTTTAAAGATGTTTTAAGTGCATGATAATTGTTTTAAAGATGTTTTAGTTGTTTGATAGTTGTTTTTAACGATGTTTTAGTTGTTTGATAGTTGTTTTTAAAGATGTTTTAGTTGTTTTAAAGATGTTCTAGATGTTTGTTAGTTGTTTTAGTTGTTTGATAGTTGTTTTTAAAGATGTTTTAGTTGTTTTAAACATGTTTTAGTTGTTTGATAGTTGTTTTTAACGATGTTTTAGTTGTTTGATAGTTGTTTTTAAAGATGTTTTAGTTGTTTGTTAGTTGTTTTAAAGATGTTTTAGTTGTTTTTAAAGATGTTTTAGTTGTTTAATAGTTGTTTTTAAAGATGTTTTAGTTGTTTTTAAAGATGTTTTAGTTTTTTATTTGTAACTATTTTACGGCGGAAATGTATCATTGACAGATGTAATGCGGCAAATATCTTGCGTGAAGTTTATGATGAAAATTCGATTATTGATTGCGAACTGTTGGCCTACGCTTTAGATACTATTGTGTATAATGCGCTACATGACAAATAAATGTATATAATATGATAAAAAATTTAAATTATTTTTCTTTTTCGTTTACCGTTTCTCCTATTCCATGTCATTAGACTTACGCTGCGATATTGTCCTCAGGTTTATTTAAATAAATTAATGAGAATTATTCGAGAATTAATAAACTGTTGAGAGAGGACATGAATACGAGCTACGAAGAGAAATGACCGCGAGCGGGAGACAAATAATACGCGAATAGATAGGCGAATGGTGGAGATGACAAGTGAGATATGATGATGCAAGTGAGAGAGGATAGGTAAGAAGAGGTGAATGGAGATAGATGATGCGGGCGGGAGAGAGAACGCGTGAACGAGAAGACGCGCGCGAACGGCGGAGAGCTGACCCGAGCGGGAGCGCGCCGTGTGCGGACCGACGCGGCCCACCCCTCCCTCGCGGTGCCCGAAACGCGGACTCTCGCGGCGCTGGAAAACGCGGTAAACCGCCGGAAAATGCGGTCCGCCCGCCCCCACCGCGCCGGAAAAACGCGGTACCCCCCTGCCCCCGCCGCGCCGGAAAACGCGGTACCCCCTCCCCTCACCCCGCGGCGCTCGAAAACGCGGTACCCCCCTCACCCCGCGGCGCCCGAAAACGCGGTACCCCCCCTCACCCGCGGCGCCCGAAGACGCGGTACCCCCCCCGCGGCGCCCGAAGACGCGGTCCCCCCCCCCCCCCCGCGGTACCCCCCGTGCGGTACCCCCCCGTCCCTCACCCCCCCCTCGAGCACCACCCGGGGGTAGAATCCTCATTGTATACCTACTGTTATATAACATTATATTTTCTAATAATTTACCTCAATACATTTATATTATTCAATCTGCAATCACATTTATATAATTTTATTTTTTCTCATTTTTGAATTTTTTTCCTTATTTTTAATAAATACATAATAAATATTTATCTTCATTATTTTTATTAAATTCAGATTAATTTCATGTAAAAGTGGAGTGAGAGCGGAGAAAGGAAGAGCAATTAAAAAAGAAGTTCAGAGAAAGACGTTGGGCGCGTAAAACCGCTCAATAGCACGTGATTGGCTCTTATACTTTTAGATCCAACGAATCAGCGTAGCGTGTCGATAAGACGACACTTAACAGTTGTATCTGCCTGAACGTGGCCGTTCAGTTGGTGCTAGTGGGCGCTTACTTATTTCGCGCATGCGCACTCCATTTTAGACAACACTAACATCAAAGGCGCCGACAGAGAGTTGCGCTACTGTATATACTGTGCCCTGACTCCGATTGCCCTCTCGTCTCCTGTTGTCGCTTCCTTTTGAATCCTCGTCCTGTCCTTCGATATCGCTGAGTTGCTCGATCGTATGTGGGCCGATCGCGCAACTCATCTCTTGCTGATTCGGCGCTGCGTAACTCTTTCGGGCTTTCGCGGTCGCGCTCCCTATTATTATTCTCTTTGTCTTTCTTAGTTTATATTTTATTATTACGTTAATTGGGGCCGCAACAATTAGTAAAATTAATGTGTTTATTGAAGAAACGATGATTCTGTATTGTCAACATGCATAATAGATTGATTAAATGCTTATATTGCTCTTCAGTCAATGTATGTATACATACTAGAAAATAGTATTTTAACATTAATATTCAAAATCCTGAATACTGTGTTACCTGCATGGCACAAATAATTTATTTAAAGAGTCTAATAATATATCATTCTTATCTGCTTACGAACTTTTGACCTTTTAAATTCCGTTAATAAATAATTACATACATTAGTATTTTGAATATGTGTTATTTGCTGCATCACATACGTCTTATTAATAGAAGGTTATGCATCAGTTATAAAAGAGATGCACTTACAGTGTAAGATGTTGTGTTTTTAATCTCAAGATTATTTGCTGTATATATATAAAATGCACGAGAATTTTTTACACGACAATTCATGATCACGTATCCTCTATTAGAATCCTGTGGAACGTTATGGGAGCATCAACATACATCCATGTAGCGTTTGAAAGTTTTAAAAAATCAGTCCTTTATCCTGAAAGAACATTTGCAGAATAGCATTTAATATTTGTGGAATGTTATGGGAATATCAACATATCTGTGTAGCCTATGGAGGTTTTAGAAAACTAGTCCTTTATCCTGAAGGAATATTTGTAGACTGGCTTTTATGTTATATTACTATAGATAATATATACGAATTACAGTAAAATACATATTTTAACATGTGGCAATTGGAAAGCAATATTATATATAATATATGTGTTACAAAACTATGACTAGAAGCTTAATTTAATCAAATTTTACTTGTCAATTTAGATATTTGTGAGAACACGCTGGTAACAGACATGACACATACATTATTTAAATACCGCAATACAGATAATACATTATATACTGCATTCTGTGGATAAATCATTAAGATCACAGTAAAGATTATTTTAAAGTGTACAGACACATATACAGATATTACCTGGCTAAAAATATAAATGATATGTATTCTGCAACATGTGTTGACACTAGAAGTGCATTATGCACTTAATACAGCATATACAGCAACTAAATTAGTGACAGTGGATGATTCCATAACATTTCACAGGATTCTGAAAGCGGAGACAATAATAATGAACTCTCGCTTAACAGAATCTCATGGTTTGTAAATGGATTTTTGTTTAATATCTAAAGACATCCGAGACCTGCTGTGTAATTACTATAGATGCACAGGACACATCTCATCCCCAGCTCCTATATAAAAGTTGCAAAAAATTGATACTTAATAATCTAAATTAAAAACATTATAAATTTTGTATACAAGTAATTGTAATAAAAATGTTGTCAACAACAGTACGTACCATTACCAGCAACTAAACATATCTCATTAAAGGTTAGCAAACAGAAAATAATGTTCAAATTTGAAATTAGAATCCATATTGTAAATGCATGCTTTTATGATACTCCTGTGTATTGCGTAGATACAGAGATACGTCATTTCTCACAGTAAAATAATTATCTGTTGTGCCACTGAAAAAAAAGGAAGCGAATTAACTATTAAATTGTTGCTAACAAGGGGACCTTCAAGCTAACGGATTTTTGTTTTTTTTTTCGTATTTATTGTACTTGAGGGTCATCACTCGGACATCAATTTCCCAAAGTATTAAGGCGCGCTTTTCAAAAAAACTCGAGAAAATCGACTTTGAAGAATTCCGAGCGCGCTATGTACAAATAATTTTAATTTTAATGTAAAATTTATCAAATCTATGCTAATTAATATTTAATCGTTTTCAATTTTGTTTTCAATAAAAAACTTACATTTTCTTATTTTGAATATTGGTACAAAAATGAAAAACGTCAGGTAGGAAAAAAAATGGTTTTATATTTTTGAAAATTACGAGAAAATACAGCGCAAAAATGATATTAATAAAAATATTGTTTAATTTTTAAAAGTGAATTATATGATATGAAATATATAGTTTAAAATATATTGTATACAGTCGTTTTACACGTCAATATTGCACGAACCAGGATGATAATCATCGTAAAAGCAAGGGAAACAATAAGTTTCACGGCATCTAGTATGTACACCGTACGAACGCAGATATTTTACAAACAAAAATCCGTTAGCCTGAAGGTCCCCTTGTAAGACATTTTCAAGGTCCGAGGGGATGATCCAGACACCAAGATACATAGGGTACTTTTTATTTAACGACTTGAGTCGACACGAGAGTCATTCTGTCTTTTTTCAACATCTAGTGAACAACAAAGATAGAGTGACGCTTGTGTCGTAACTGGAAAGCACCCATAAAAGACTTGCGCTATGAGGCTGAGTTTCCACTGAGCGCGTCACGCGTCGCGTCATCTGTCGTTAACCAATCAAAACATCCCATTTTGATACCGTCACAAGTAATGTAATAAAATGGGATGTTTTGATTGGTTAACTTAGATGACGCGACGCGTGACACGTCGTCCGAGTTAAACCAATCAAAACATCCCATTTTGTTACATTACTTGTGACGGTATCAAAATGGGATGTTTTGATTGGTTAACTTGTGATGACGCGACACGTGACGCGCTCAGTGGAAACTCAGCCTAAAGTTTTGTATCCACGATACTAGAAATTGCTCCAAGATCTCGGACAGAGAAAGAATTGATCAATCACATTTAAACAATTCGGCAATTGATCAATGCTTCGGTTACTTCTTTCTCCGTTCAAGATCTCGGAGCGATTTCTAGCATCGTGGCACAAGGCTTTAAAGGCTACTACACACAAATTGCCATAACCATAAACATAAAATGTAAACCCAAGCTGAAGAACCAATCAAAATATTGTTTTAGCTTTATGTATTCTACAAGACGATAAAAATGATGATACAGATGGCCGTAAAGGCCATTGCACGTAACAAAAGTTTTAGTCATAATCATAAGGCCGTAAGAAAATAGACCAATCACACTCGATTATTCTTCGAGCTCAAGGAGAATAATCGACTGTTGTTAGAAACGGACATTAAAGATCGTAAAGAGATTGTGTAAGTGTAGACATCTGTGAGCATAATAGATTGTAAGCGGCGATTCGATAGCAGGCTCATTAAGTGTTTCGCGCACGCGGCGACGACGACGTCGCGCCCCAGCGCCGGAAAACGATTCGAAACGACGATACTGCGCAAGCGTAAAACGTATCGAGATGAGCGTGAAGCCCGCCGGGAAGGTATTCGTCTTCCGGCTAGCGAGGCGAAGAGTTGCGTTCCTTCTATCGGTGTCGTATATATTCGTAAATTGTGACGCGAGTGCAATCCGCCAGACTATTGAGTCTGAGATTAACTCGAGCTATTCCAAGGACGTCTCCGCAACATCAGAGGAGACATTTCAGTATGGATTAGAGGCGATGACAAGCACCTCTCACGATATACGACGGAAGGAAGGACGAACTTAGCCATTTTTCAACCAGGATTCGGCAAACGGACAATCGCGGCCATTTTGCACATTGCAAAGGTCCTCCCGGTTTTGGTCGATGACCATCTTATCCAAAGATAGACGGCGGATGCTTTCAGGTAACATATCGAACTCGTGTAACTCAGAGATCCATTAAGAGATTGATCGGCAACTCTCAAGCGGATTATGATGAACGCAATGTTCTATCATAAATGCGATCGTCTGATTACAGAGTTCGAGAAAGCACGGGGCGAAGGATAACGTCCTCGCATTTCACGGGGCGACGGATTACATCCTCGCAGAACGGCTATATTACTGCCGACTATTCCGGAATTAATTATCGGTCTGAGCTCAGTCGAATTAAAGTCACGTTTACATGGTTGCAACCCGCGAATAACGCCATTGATTTTTCATATGCAATTGTTTAACTTATGTTCTCGATACACACGTGAGTCGAATCTTCACGTATAATTGCGATTATTTTAACGAATTATGATTTATTCTATGGCTACTTGCCAATTATTTAAGTGTACGAAGCACTATATTGTTCATGAAAAGTTACTTATCGTTTAATTTAGTTCGTTCTTCAAGCATTAACATATATATTATTGATTCAAAATACATATAATCTGAATTACCATATAAGTTACTGTGCCGATTGATAGCTAGAAAGAACGTTATATTGCAGTTACCGAATCTCACGTAATATTTATAAGAGACTAAATGTTCACTCGAATGCTTCACGTTGCATATGTTCCTTTTCTTATACTTTAAGTGAGATACATATATATGAATTGGGATCGATGAACTCTCAATCGACACAGTACTTAAATTATATGCTTTGTATAATATTGCTCCAATTATTTAACCTGCGTTTGAAATTATATGCTTAACTTGTATGATCCTTTCTTGAAACAGAAACGAAGATTGAAATCACTTGGTGGTTTATCTGGTTGAGAATCAGAATAACGGATTTCTGTTCTCTTAAATTCAATCTTGATGAGGGATTAATTTCTTTTTATGACGCATGAGAAAGGATTATGCAAGAATAATTCAATATTGTCTGATTCTGTGCTTATTCTATATGTTCTTGATAAAACATTAATTCTGATAACTTTACTGATTGTAATCAAACCACAGCGAAAATACACAATCTCTTTACCGACTAAATCACAAGTAAAGTATCGTTCCCTTTTTTCTATAATTTCTAGAGCTCAGGTTCCTGCGCGAACTTGTACATTTCAAACAACTGTGATTGGTCTATTTTCTTACGGCCTTACGATTATGACTAAAACTTTGTTACGTGCAATGGCCTTAAAAGCACAAAATTGCATAGGCTGCATAAGCATAGCATAATACCGCTGGACCAATGAGCATCTTATGTAAATTAATATGGCGACTTTATGCTGGATGCTCATTGGTTTAGCGGTTTTATGCTACGCTTATGCAAAGCTATGCATTTTGTATGCGATGGCCTATTACTACGTTTACGCGAGCGTTACTTCTGTATTAACTTACGATAATTTACCCGTTTACGCGGAGTAAATTATCGTAAGTTACTACAAAATCCCGTTTACGCGAAGGAAAATCCCGTTTACGCGAACGAATTATCGTAAGTTACTACAGAAGTAATGCTGCATTCCCACTATACGCGTCGCGCGTCGCGTCACGACGCCGCGTCATGAGTTATCCAATCAAAACGTTTTATTTTATGACGTCATTTCCGACGCAAGATCTTGTCGGAAATGACGTCGTAAAATGAAACGTTTTGATTGGATAACTCTTGACGCGGCGTCGTGACGCGACGCGCGACGCGTATAGTGGGAACGCAGCATAACGCTCGCGTAAACGTAGTATATAGCCCTTTCTCTGTGCCCGGGCCCTGACGGCTATTGTAGACGAACCATAAAACCAAGGAGCGCGTTCAGCAGAACAAGCCGCTCAGTAGCATTCGAACGTGATTGGCTTTTGCTTTACCCAACAAATCAGCGTAGCGTGTTGATAAGGGCCGGTCTACAATGGGTGTCGTAAGTCGTCAGTCGTAAGAATTGACCAATCACAGTCTATTATTCTCTTTGCGGTCATACGGTTGAAGAATAATGAACTGTGATTGGTCATTTCTTACGACTCATTACATTTGAATTGCACACCCAAATTAATTTTCTTACAAATGTTATCAAAACTATATAACATATATATATATATATATATATATATATGTAAGCCACCTCGTGGCTTAAGGAACTTAAATGGAGTGAAGGTTCGGTTTAAGGATCAGCACGCAAGATGCAGTATAATCAACTGTAATATTAATGATGTGTACACATTAGCGAAGGCCTGAAATATTACAGTAAACGAGTAAACTTAAACTAACCTGAATCAATACAATTGCCGATAGCAAGCCTTTATCTACCTCCGTACGATAACATCAATGCTCTCAGCTTGGAGTCTTGTTACATACTGACTCTCACGCACGAGTCGACCAGCGGCGACAGGGCCAAGCTTGATAACTTACAAGCTTACATCCCCCCTTTTAAGACCGAGGGTACACTCCATCGGATTGAGGAACAAGCTTACTAGCATGAAAAATATTTGACTCATTTTTTCTAAATCTACTATCTAACAAAAACATTACATCAGAAATTTTCTCTTTAATTTTAAAAAGACCTGCTCTAATTGGATCTATTTTATCTTTGTTCAATTTATTAACGCTTTGTACATAAACTAAATCTCCTACTTTATAATCTATCCGTTTTACATTCTTATCGTAATATTCCTTATTCTGATTGTGAATTTCTTTTGAATTTCTAAAAGCTATTTCTTTATTGTTGACCAAATTTGTCAAATTATTATCGTTTGCTTCATCGGGTAAAAATGAATAGTTTAGTCCTGTCAGCAAATAATTAGGGGTGAATCCGGTCGAACTGTGAATTGTGTTGTTGTAATTTTTTACACATTCCTCTGCCACCTGAGGCCATGATTTATTTTTGTTCTCATGAGTTTTACATCGTATTCTGTTTACCAAAGTCTGATTTGTCCTTTCGTTTAGTCCATTAGAAAACGAACAATCCACTGCTGTAAAAACCAATGCTACTTTCTGTTTATTTAAATATTGCTTAAACTGTGCCGAATTTATACCAGGATACTGATCTGATAGGACTAATTTAATACTCCCATCTTTTTCTACTTTCTTAATTAAATTTATGAAATCCTTTGCCACTTGAGTCTTTGAAGTTATTATGTAAGCGAATCTTGTGAAATGATCCACCGCCAAATGTAAATACTTTTTTGTACTTTTATTGCCTTTGAAACCTCCTATTGTGTCTATAGACACTATTTCGAGAGGTTCCTTTGCTGGACCGAGTTGAGACAAAGGTGCTTTAAAGCAGCCAAGCAGCATTTTGACGTCCGCCCGACGTTAAGATAAACACACTTAACGTTGGTATCCAACGTTTTCGCTACGTCGTTTCAACCCTCTTTTGCACTAATTTGGGGAATGAAATTTAGGTTGTACCAACGTTGGAATCCGACTTATATAAGTTAAATTGAGATTACATTTTTTCCACCAGTTTTAACGTTGGTATGTAAACTTTGATTTTGTACACTCTGCTAGACCTGAGGTTATTTTTTCACAACGTACATTTTAGGTGTAGTTTTCGTGCTTCCATTCAAACCATATGACGGCATTGGTGTAATAAATGTATCATAATACGTACTTATCAATTTGGCACAAATAAATTGGCTTTATAGGAAAAATATAGTTTACGCAGTCTTTGATACTATTGTAATTTTGCCATAAATACACGAACCCAGCACTGAAATTGTATAACAAAACCCACTTTATTAATAAATGTGGAAATGATAGGTCGAAATTAGACGAATCCTTTCTAAAATATTCCAATTAACTAAATATTCTAATAAATAACTAAAATTTTCCAAAGTGTAGATTTTAATTTTTTTTTCATCAAAATTACTTTTAAGATATATATGTTGTCAAAACCTTAACAACAGATATTATATAAATGCTTTAAATTGTTAATAAAATGCGTTAAAAAATATAAATCTAAATATACGGGAAAATGGCGGATTATTTGCCTTCCTCTTTGAGGAATGAAAATGGCGAAGTCAGCGTTTCGCACTATATCAAACTTTACGTAGTAAAAGGTGCGATAAATTCTACTAAAATTTGTCTTCTCGTATAAAATAATTAACTTTTTCAGACTTTTCCAAACTAAGTAGTATACCACTGTAGGCAAAATTGTACCTATATTGACTAAAAGTCTTAACAAGGTCGCCAAACTGACTTAACATGTCGATAAAGTATCAATTAGTTGAAAATTTTATACTAGATTTGCGAATGAGTTGTATATCTTAACCAAATCCGACCTATGGGATACCATCTGTATGGTGATCTAGAGCATGGTTATGGCAGCCGTGCAGCCGAGCGAACGCGCTCTCGAGCTGTGAACCGCGCGGCGCGCGCGCGTTGTTTCCCAACGACGCGATGATAACCGCGTGAGATGAGATAGACCGGTTCGGCCGTGGATCGTCAACATTCGTCGCATAGTCCTTGTAGCTCACGCACGACGCCGCAAATTGCCGTCGACGATGCCCGCTTGACGCAGCAGTAATCTGCTCTACATTCATTTAGGCAGAATTTGTTACCATTTTTTGCGATTTCTTAACGTCAGTCAGAAATGACCACAGGCGACGTTTCACAACGTTAGCGTTTTACAACGTTTGATAACAAAACGTTGGTTTACGTTGGGAATTACGTATTGAAGTCGCTCGAAAAGTGTAGTGCAGAGTATAACGTCAGGCGAACGTTAAATATCTTAACGTCGGGTAATAGGACTTAAACTGTTTCGAATTTGACGTTGGAAAAGTGATAAAAAAAGCACGTCGTAATTTTAACGTTTAGACAACGTCCAAAAAACGTTAGTAATTATAAGTTACATTTTATAACTTTCTTGAACCGCTTACAACGTTGTGATTAGTAGAAAAGTAGTCCTTAGTCGGAAAGTTAACCGAAAAATGCTGTTTGGGCTATTCTTGATTTGTTTTTAATGCAAGTTTCACAAGATCTACAAGTCAATCTTATGTGTTTATACATATTTTTAAAATAAAATTTTTGGCCAAAAGTTAAAATTAAATGTTTTGTGCCTATATGACCCTGATCAACATGTATATCAGTAATAAGCGGCTTTCCAAATTCTTCAGTGATCCATATTTTCTCTCTATTATTTAAAATTTTATAAATTATATCATCTTTAATAATGCATTTATCATCGACCTTTAACAATTTCTGATTTTCTTTGATATCATTCAATTTCAATAAATTTGAAGTTTTAATCACAGAATCATTATCTGTATCCTCGTGTGATTCCAAAACCGGATTTCTAGACAAACAATCAGCTTCTATATTGTCTTTACCCGGATTATATACAATTTCGAAATCAAAATGTGAAATATAATTCAAAATCTGCACTAGTTCCATATCATTACTTTTTTTTATATTGAAATTTTCCAAGGGTCTGTGGTCCGTAAATACCAAAAACTTTTTCCCCAACAATTGAAATTGCCAATATAAAATAGCTCCTTTAATGGCTAAACATTCTATAAAAATGGCTTTCTTCTTTTTCTGAGCCTCTGTCAACTTTTTAGAAAAGAAAAACACCGACTTCAAGGAATTATCTTCCTGTGGCTGCTTCAATATTGCTCCAACTCCTTCAATACTTGCATCCGTGAAAATATATATTGGCGCCTCTGGATCAAAAATTGCCAAAGCAGGAACTGTACACAAATATTCTTTTGTCGAATTAAAACTGTTCCTACACTCTTCAGACCAATCGAAAGATACCTTGTTTCTTAACAGATTTCTCAAAGGATCCAGTAAGACAACATGATTTAGTATAAACTTCAAATAAAAATTAATCTTACCTAAAAATTGTCTAACTTGTGTTTTTGTTTTGGGTGTGGGAAACTTCTTAATGGCCACTAAATTATCATTTATTGGTTTAATCCTGCTGCTTCCAATTTCGTGTCCCAAATATGTTATCCTTTCTTGGGCGAACTTACATTTATTTTTATTCAATTTAAAACCTTGTTCATATAGTGCTTGCAGTACTTGCTCTACATGGTATACATGCTCTTCGTAAGTCTTAGAGAACACTAATATATCGTCTATATAATTTACT
Organism: Temnothorax americanus; assembly: GCF_048541705.1. Lineage (NCBI taxonomy): Eukaryota > Metazoa > Arthropoda > Insecta > Hymenoptera > Formicidae > Temnothorax > Temnothorax americanus. The sequence goes on along the minus strand of NW_027509265.1, from coordinate 239,980 downwards.
GTGTAAGCATCTAACTTGTTTTTTCTTATCACACCTGCTAAAACTCTTTGAAAAATAGCAGGAGCAGACTTCAAACCAAAGGGTAAACATTTCCACTGTCAGTGTCCGTGATGCGTCACAAAAGCCAACTTATATCTATCCTTTGCACGCACCGGGATTGACCAAAACGCCGAATTCACATCCAATTTTGAAAAGAACTTACAATTTCTGGCGCGTATAGTAAGATCATCTATCCTTGGAAAGGGCTGACTTTCTGGCACTACTATTTTGTTGAGCTCTTTAAAATCAATACACAAACGTGATCTTTTTCCTTCTTCTCTCTTGAAAACCATGGTTACAGGAGCTGCATAAGGACTGCTTGACTCCTCTATTAAACCTGCATTTAACAAATCTTCTACTTGTTTCTCAATTTCTAATTTATCTTGAAATGAGCATCTATAGGGTTTCTTTGAAATATATCTATTTTCTGTCAGTTTCACTGTGGCTTTATAATCCTTTACTGTTCCTATATCAAACTTTGATTTGGCAAAGATTATTTCTTTTTTTTGTAATATTCTCCATTCTTTTAGTACTTATTTCATTAATGTTATTTTGCTTATCTAAATTTTTTTTCTTGTTTCTGTGATATAATCAAATTTTCATCCTGACAGAGCTTGAATTTTTTTATTGAGTCTAATCCTAATAGAAATTCACAATCAATGCCTTCTTTAACAATGAAAAACTGAAAATCCTCTTCTAAGTTACAAATTTTAATACGTATTGTTACTATCCCCTCCGTTTTCGCCGTTCCTGCTACACCTTTAATGGTATCTCTCCCACCTATTATTTGTTTAATATTTCTTTTATCATTTTCAAAAATGTACTACTAACTAGAGAAACATTGGATCCGGAGTCATATAAGCCAGTTGCTGGGCAACCGTTTGCAAAAATCTTAATTTTAATAAGTGGGAGGACTATTCGTTTTTTGTCTCCTCATGACTTGCTACTACTTCCTGTATTTCATTATTATTTGTAACCTTGATATTTTCGTTTTTTAAATTTTTAATTTGCCTATCTTTATTACGGCATGCACTTTCTGAATGAAATCTATTTTTGAAACCTAACCTATCACAAATGCTACATGGTCTTTTTTCATTTAGAGTTCTTTTGTTTACATTATCATTTTTCGATTTGTTAATCTTACCAAATTGTTTTAATTTTGACATTAAATTTTCTATATTTATAATAGATTTTCTATCTAACTTATTTTGGATAAAATTTGGTAAGCTAATTACAATCATGTTAATTTGTGTGTTTATAGACAAGCTATCATCCGCTTCTAACAATAATCTTCTTTTCTTTAACGCATATTCTAATAGCGAGCCATTATAAAACTTAAAGTTATAAGCATACGTTATATCTGTCCAAGACTGTGCAGAGAAGGTATCAATAAAGGCGTTATTCCACGCCTCCCAATTTAGCAAGGAGTTCTGTTTGACAAATACATTATGTAACGGCCTGCCTTTTGGCTGTTTTTATCGAACGCGGACTAGCTCGCCGGACCAGGAGTTCGATGGTAGGCCCAGAGACAGAAGGCAGTTTTGATACGAAACGTGGTTTATTACAGTGGTTCAATTACAGAGTACGGAAACGCATTCGGTTTATGCAGCGGACGCGGGTGGATTATATGCTATAAGACAGCCGCGATAAGTACAACGCATTCGGTGTATGCGGCGGACGCGAGCGGATTATATTCTATAAGACGGTCGCGATAATTACAAATTTCGGGAGCGCATCTGATTTATGCGGCGGACGCGGGCGGATTATATGCTATGAGACGGCCGCGAGAATTACAACGCATTCGGTGTATGCGGCGGACGCGGGCGGATTATATTCTATAAGACGGTCGCGATAATTACAAATTTCGGGAGCGCATTCGGCTTATGCGGCGGACGCGGGCGGATTGTATTCTATAAAACGGTCGCGATAGTTACAAATGTCGGGAGCGCATTCGGTTTATGCGGCGGACGCGAATCAGGTGGTCCGCACCGGCGCGATGCGGTACGCGTGCGAACGGGCCTTGAGGCCGGCCAATGGCTGGTCGGCCCGCGGCGCGAGAATCGCGGCGCGGGCGCGTGTGTGTTATCCGGCGCGGTTTCTTTTCTCGCGATATGATCCGGTGTTAATTATGCGGCGCGGAGGTAAGGGAAACGAACGGCCAGGGGCTAGGCTGGTCGATCGGTTGACGAGGAGGTCCGACTGTTCCGGCGGCAAGAACTCTTGTCGAGAGGCCGAGCACGCTCGACCCCTGGTTACCGTGGCAGACGGGGTGTCCCGGGTAGGAAGGCGGTCAGCGCTCGAGAACTCTCGAGCGAGGCACAGAACGCTGTACCCCGTTTCGTGAGCTGGCCTAGGAAGCGGAAAGGTACTCGTCTCCGAGGGTAGCGGAGCACAGGTAGCTAAGCTCGGATTGCGAGTGTCGATCTGTCGCGGCGCCGGTATTTTATACTCGCCCGGGTGGTACGCTAGGGAGGGGAGGCCGATTCCCGCGTGAGCCGCGCCGCCGGCGGAGCGGAGCGGGATCGGCGCGGCGGCAAGCGCGCTCGCGCTCGGCGGCGCTCGGCTCCCCTCGGTGTCTGTCGGAGACCCGGGACGATGTCGGTGCGGCGGAGCGCCGCGCACACGATCGCGGCTCCTTCGTTCAAAAAATAAGGTGGGCGCACCGCGCCCTTTCCTCGCCCGACGGAGATCGTCAGGCGGCATCCGGCAGCTCCTCGCCGGGAACGATGCATGTGTGGGGGTGCATCGTTACATCACCCCCCCCCCTTAGTATGCCTGAACTTTGAGGCATGTGTTGATGGCCGGTCGGGGTAGTCGGCTGACCTTGGCTGGACCTACCCCGTGGTGCTCTGGGATTTCTCCTTAATCCATCGGACTGACCCATCTCCATTGAATCGGATGTGCCAGCGCCTGTTCCCGAGTCGGGCTTTGTATTCGCGGGAGACGTGGCGTGCGAAATGTGGCACGTCCACGGTAATCCCGGGCGCGACGATGATCGGTATCGGCGGCGGTGGCAGCGGGCCCATCACTCGGGCCGGGTTGAGAGCTGGTCGTGGCCTTAGCGGTGCCGTATTTCGCGGTTGCAGTCGCCGGGGTAGCGGTGGCGGCGGCGTGGTCAGCCACGCTTGCTTCGCTCGGTTGGCTGCGTCGGACCTCTGCACGATGGTGCCGATGCGTGGCCACGTCCGTGGAGGTGCGGGTCTCTCCGGCGTTGGTGGCGGCGTGGGCTCGGGATCGCCGCGGTATAGGGTGGCCCACCCGTGCCCGATCCCGGGGTTGGCGGGATCGTACGGCTCGGGGTCCTCTCCCAGGATTTCCTCGATCTCTCGCAGGATATTGCGCTCCGTAGCTTGCTCCGTCGCTGTGTCTTCCGTCATGGTGACAGTCGATCTGACGGATCGGTGGCCGCGTTGTTCGCTCGCTTCCTATCGTCGCCAGGTTTCCTGGCTTATCCGGGGGGGAAGGTCGTACCATCTTTATTTTGTTCGGCGTGACAATAATATTCCACGGTGATCTTACCCGTTGACAATAATATTCACGGTCCCTGACAATAATATTTTTGTCGGCGCTAACAGTTTCCGCGCGCGTCGTCGGCGTGGATTCGTAATGTACGGTCGCGGCGGCGGTTTCGTCGGCGGGCTCCCCTTCCAGGTCGGGATCGTGTACGACGGGTGTCGTATCGGTGGGCGCGCGTTTGAGATCCTGTACATGCACGTGACGGTACCATTTTCCCTGGCGGCTACGGAGGTCGACTATTACTGGCGAGATGATGCGACGAACTTCGAGTGGACCGATAAATTTTGGAGCGAGCTTCGCGTTGAATGCGGCTTCTTTGTTAGACAGGGGTCGGTCGCGCTTCCACACCCACTCCCCGATTCGCGGTCGCCAGTCCCGGCGGCGGAGATTGTAATGTTGTTCCTGGCGTTGGAAGGCGCGGGCTAATTGAACGCGCACGAGCTCGTACGCCTCGTTCAAACGACGGTGCACCGGTGTGGCCGGACCGGCCGCGGACGGTAGGCCATTTTCCCCGGGGCGGCGTAATTCGCGGCCGTGATTTAAAAACGCGGGTGTGTAACCGGTCGCGTCGTGCGTTGCGGTGTTATATGCGAACTGGAGTTCTGGCAGGTGCGCGTCCCACGTTTTATGTTTCTTGGCGTACTGCGCTATCATTGTTTTAATGACGCGATTAGTTCTTTCTACGGGGTTGCAGTGGGGTGCGTATGCCGGCGTGAATCGTTGTCGGATACCGCACCCGTTTAGTAGTTGCGCGAGTTGTTTTGACTTTAGTTGCGTACCATTGTCCGAAAGAATCTCCTCCGGACAGCCGTGTCGGAGGATGATGGTTTCGGTAATATGCTTTACGATCGCGGGCGCGGTGGCGCGTCGTAGCGGGCGGAGCTCGACCCATTTCGTAAAACGGTCTTGCATATTGAGCAACCATATGTGCCCGGCGGCGGATCGTGGCAACGGACCGACGAGGTCGATGGTGACCTGTTGCCATGGTCGTTCGAGGGCGGTCGGGTGCAGCTGGCCGGCTGGTTTTTCCTGCGCCACCTTATGTGCGAGACAGGTCGCGCATTCGCGGACGTACCGTGCGATATCGCGGAACATGCCGGGCCAGTAAAATCGTTGCGCGATCCGCGCGATTGTTTTGGCGATCCCCAAGTGGCCGGCGGTCGGGGCGTCGTGGTACCGCGCGAGAATCTCGGGGCGTTGATCCTTCGGCACGCACTCTTTCCACTGTTCGTCTGCCGGTGTATCTTTAAAATCGAGACTGTGGAGCACGTGCTTCCACAGTCGGCCCTGGTCTATTCGGAAATCGGGCGCCTCGTGGGGCGCGGTTTCGGCTGCATGCCACATGCGCGTATACCATGGGCACTTCGGGGCGGTGACGCTGAGGAGCTCGGATTGCCTCGACAGCGCGTCCGCCACCTTGTTCAGTGTCCCTTTGCGGTATTTAACGTCGAAGTCGTACTGCTGCAATTCGAAGGACCAACGTCCCAATCGGCCGGACGGCGACTCTAGTTTCTGTAGCCACTTTAACGATTGGTGATCCGTGATCACCGTGAACCGGTACCCCTCGAGGTAATCGCGCATCCGCCTAATTCCCCATACGACTGCCAGACACTCCAGTTCGGTAGCGCTATAGTTTCGCTCGGCGTGATTCAATGTGCGGCTAGCGTACGCGATGACACGCTCGCCCTCCGGAAAGTACTGCGTGAGTACGGCTCCCAGACCCGTGGTGCTGGCGTCCGTCTGGAGGTGAAATTGCCGCGTAAAGTCCGGACAGGCAAGGACCGGCGCGGTGGTCAGCGTGCGTTTGAGTGTGTCGAACGCGTTTTGCTCGGCCTCCCCCCAGGCCCATCGGGCCTGCTTGCGTGTCAGCGCGGTGAGCGGCGCGGCGAGGGTGGCGAAGTCTTTGATGAACCGGCGGTACCAGCTCGCGAGCCCTAAAAATTGTCGGATGTGTCGTACGCTCTGGGGCACGGGCCAGTTCGCGACGGCGCTAACCTTGTCTGGGTCGGTGCGGATGCCGTCGCGGTCGACGATGTGGCCGAGATACTTTATACGGTCGGTACAGAAACGGCATTTTTCCGGGTTAATCCTTAGCTTCGCGGCTCGGAGTCGGCGGAAAACTTCGCGCATAACGCGTAGGTGCTCCTCGAACGTTTCAGTGGCGATCACGATGTCGTCCAAGTATACGAACACGTGCGGCCATAATTCGGGGCCGAGGATTGAGTCGAGCAAGCGCTGAAAAGTCGCCGGGGCCGAATGCAAGCCGAATGGCATAACCCGGAATTGCATCAGCCCTTTGCCGGGGACTGTAAATGCGGTTACGGGTCGGCTCTCCGGCGCGAGGGGCACCTGCCAGTACCCGTTTTTTAGATCGAGGGTTGACAAGTACCGAGCCCCCCGTAATCTATCTAGCGTCGCGGTGATTTGCGGTAGTGGATACGCGTCTTTTTCGGTAAGCTCGTTAACCCAGCGGAAATCAATGCAAAAACGCGGTTTGCCGTCTTTCTTTCGTACGATCACGATCGGCGAGCTCCAGGCGCTGTGCGACGGCTCGATGATGCCGTCCTGCAGCATTTTTTCGACTTCTGCGTCTATGATCGCCTGCATCGCAGGGTTCCGCGGTCGATACCTCTGCTTAACCGGGCGGTCGGTTTTTACGCGGATTATGTGTTCCCCGCGGTCCGTGGGGCCCTGCACCCCTTCGAACTGCGCGAGTTCGTCTGCCAGAAAACGGCGGAGGCGGTTCTCCTCGGTCGCCGCGTCCTCCTCGTGAATGCCCCCGATGGTGGCTGCTATCGTGTCGGCGCTGGGCGGCGGCGGGGGCGGGATGGCGAAATCCATTTTGCCCCACAGGTCTACGCCTATCAACATGTCGCAGTCCAGCTTGGGCATGATTTGGAACCGGTGCCAAAACATGCGTCCTTGTACGGTCACGGGGAACGTAATTAAACCCGGGATGTCCGCGCGCGTCCCATCGGCGAGATATACCCGCCCGGTAATTGTCGTGATTGTGAAGTTTGCCGCCAACGTTTCCGCGGTGCTCGCGTTCACGAAGGAGGCTTCGGACCCGGTGTCTAAGAGAGCGTCGAACGTTTGGTCCGCTACGCGGACGCTCAGGTGCGGACGCGGTTTGTACGTTATGCGGAGGACCGGGGGGCGGCCGCCTCTTCCCCGGCCCGCGTGGCATTTCCCGCCGGCGGGTGACAATCACGCGTAAACACGCCGTCCCGCCCACATTGTGAGCAAAACCGTTTGGGTGGCCGGCGGCAATCAAAACGGGTGTGCCCGCGCTGTTTACAGCGCCAGCAACACTCGTGTCGGTCGTATGCGGTAGCGGCGAGCGCGGGTTGCGGGGCGGCAGGCTGTCGCGCGCGAGTCCGCTCTTCGATGCGCTCGAACTCTTCCGCCTGGCGCAGGATCTCGCGCGTCCGGGTGACGGAATCGCGTCGGATGTAGAGCTGGTACCGCGGATGCATATTATCGTAGAGCGCGTCGAGCCGGTCTTCCTCTGTGAACCCGGTCGCTCGGCGCATCATGGTGAGCATTTCGGTGGCAAATTTGCGGTACGGTTCGTCTGGTCGCTGCATTCGCGTCTGTATTTCGCGAATGAGTTGAGCGCGGTATCGTCGCGGGAGGTAATACTCGCGGAAATCGGCGTGGAAGTCCTCCCAGCCCTGCCATGTGTGCCGGTTATTTCGGTACCAAAGAAGCGCGTCGCCCTTAAGTAACTCCGGAAGCCCCGCCAGTATTTGCGCGCCGGAAATCTGGTACGCGTCTTTAAGTTCCTCTAGCCGCTCGAGAAACGCGACGGGATCTTTGCCATCAAAATGGCACCCCCATTTTCTTATTTGATCCACGACTTGACCGGGGAATCCGGCCGGGCGATCGCTTGCCGCCGGAAAAAAAACTTCGTACGGGGTTGCCGGAGCCGACGGCGGGCCGGTCGTTGTCGGCGCGAGGAGCGATCCCGGCGGCTGTATGACGATCGGAGGCACCGTTTTCGTCTCGTTGCCCCCCGCGGCGTCGGTTCGCGTCATCTCGGGATGGTCGGTCGCATGGGCACTCAGGCGTTGCCGTAGCTCGTCCATCGTGCCGTCGGCGTCGAGTTCGCGTCGCGTGAGTTCTTCGATTAGCTCGTTTTTCGGTAGTTTATATATCCACGCTTTGGCCATTGCGTATCCTGGTCTTCTGTCTCTCGGAACGATCAAAACGGTCCCTGTTCGGGCGCCATGTAACGGCCTGCCTTTTGGCTGTTTTTATCGAACGCGGACTAGCTCGCTGGACCAGGAGTTCGATGGTAGGCCCAGAGACAGAAGGCAGTTTTGATACGAAACGTGGTTTATTACAGTGGTTCAATTACAGAGTACGGAAACGCATTCGGTTTATGCGGCGGACGCGGGTGGATTATATGCTATAAGACAGCCGCGATAAGTACAACGCATTCGGTGTATGCGGCGGACGCGAGCGGATTATATTCTATAAGACGGTCGCGATAATTACAAATTTCGGGAGCGCATCTGATTTATGCGGCGGACGCGGGCGGATTATATGCTATGAGACGGCCGCGAGAATTACAACGCATTCGGTGTATGCGGCGGACGCGGGCGGATTATATTCTATAAGACGGTCGCGATAATTACAAATTTCGGGAGCGCATTCGGCTTATGCGGCGGACGCGGGCGGATTGTATTCTATAAAACGGTCGCGATAGTTACAAATGTCGGGAGCGCATTCGGTTTATGCGGCGGACGCGAATCAGGTGGTCCGCACCGGCGCGATGCGGTACGCGTGCGAACGGGCCTTGAGGCCGGCCAATGGCTGGTCGGCCCGCGGCGCGAGAATCGCGGCGCGGGCGCGTGTGTGTTATCCGGCGCGGTTTCTTTTCTCGCGATATGATCCGGTGTTAATTATGCGGCGCGGAGGTAAGGGAAACGAACGGCCAGGGGCTAGGCTGGTCGATCGGTTGACGAGGAGGTCCGACTGTTCCGGCGGCAAGAACTCTTGTCGAGAGGCCGAGCACGCTCGACCCCTGGTTACCGTGGCAGACGGGGTGTCCCGGGTAGGAAGGCGGTCAGCGCTCGAGAACTCTCGAGCGAGGCACAGAACGCTGTACCCCGTTTCGTGAGCTGGCCTAGGAAGCGGAAAGGTACTCGTCTCCGAGGGTAGCGGAGCACAGGTAGCTAAGCTCGGATTGCGAGTGTCGATCTGTCGCGGCGCCGGTATTTTATACTCGCCCGGGTGGTACGCTAGGGAGGGGAGGCCGATTCCCGCGTGAGCCGCGCCGCCGGCGGAGCGGAGCGGGATCGGCGCGGCGGCAAGCGCGCTCGCGCTCGGCGGCGCTCGGCTCCCCTCGGTGTCTGTCGGAGACCCGGGACGATGTCGGTGCGGCGGAGCGCCGCGCACACGATCGCGGCTCCTTCGTTCAAAAAATAAGGTGGGCGCACCGCGCCCTTTCCTCGCCCGACGGAGATCGTCAGGCGGCATCCGGCAGCTCCTCGCCGGGAACGATGCATGTGTGGGGGTGCATCGTTACAATTATACCAATCTAATGCAGATTTTTCTAAAAACAATCTTAATACTTCAGCGTATTTATTTTGGGCAATCCCCACTCTGTTACATCCCTGCCCGAATAAATTAATCCAAACACTCGCATTTGTATTTTCACCGTTGAATTTTTCGATCACTATATCCTTTATCAGAGAGCTTGTTTTCCTTTCAAATGTTACTGCTGACTCTCTGTTTACATTTGACCCTTGCTCCGAGGTGACCTCTTCCAGATATTCGTCATGCAACACAACATTCCCTTCCGTGTCCAGATAAATATTCTCGAGTTCCTTAGATAGAGTCAGTACAACATTGCGAAATTTATTGCGAACCTTTAAGCTTTTAACGACATTTTTCACAATTGGAATTTCAAAAAGCTGTTTATGTTGAGCACTAGTCTGCTTATCTGCTGGGAACAAAAAACTTTCCTCTTGACCAAGCAGCTGAATTCTTTTCACTTTAACTACGGTGCTTCTCGTATCTGCACCAGCCTCCAAGACAAAATAAAACTTTGCGTTATTCTCCATTGTATTGATTTGTAAGCCACCTCGTGGCTTAAGGAACTTAAATGGAGTGAAGGTTCGGTTTAAGGATCAGCACGCAAGATGCAGTAATCAACTGTAATATTAATGATGTGTACACATTAGCGAAGGCCTGAAATATTACAGTAAACGAGTAAACTTAAACTAACCTAAATCAATACAACTGCCGATAGCGAGCCTTTATCTACCTCCGTACGATAACATCAATGCTCTCAGCTCGGAGTCTTGTTACATACTGACTCTCACGCACGAGTCGACCAGCGGCGACAGGGCCAAGCTTGATAACTTACAAGCTTACATATATATATATATATATATATATATATATATATATATGTAAGCTTGTAAAACACTAATTTTTAATTTCAACATTATTTACTAGTTACTAAATCTTAATATATACATACATTGTAAATGCATCTTTTTTAATGCACCGGATGCATAACGTTATATTAATAAAAAGTATTTAGATATAGCAAGCAACACTTACTGAAATAGTGATGTCTCTAATTAGTTATAAAGAGAATTTAAAAGGCCAAAAATCCATAGCCTGCTTTATTCTACATACATATAAACGTATTTATAGAGATATGATACTGCAGATAGGAATTGTATATTATTAGACTTTTTAAGTAAATTATTTGTGATGCAGAAAATGCAGTATGCAACAATTTGGATATTTATATACATATTAAAATACTATTTTCTGATACATATAGACTGAATAGCAAACATAACCATTTCATCAATTTTTTATTATACTAGAACTCTACAGGCGCGCGCTACGCGCGCGCTTCTGATTAAATAAAACATTACATAAAAAATAAATATTAAATAGTTTTTATATAAATAGTCCTCTTTTACATTATTTCATAAATAAAAAGATTTATAATCTCTTATTATTGATGCTTGATTCAACAAAATTTGTCAAGACAATAGTGTATTATACATACATTAATATATTATTATTGCTTAAAAAAAAATGAAATTATTTAAATTTTTTCATAAACGAAAAAAAGGCATTGTATGACATAAAAACATTATGTATGTTACAATTAAACTATGCAAAAATTGTTTAGAATATTATTCTAAGTCATTCTACACACGTGTGAATGAAAGAAATCAGAAAAAAATTGACGAGAAATTAATGCTTCTATTATACATTAAAGCTTAATAAGACTATACGCAACATACAAAAATTAAATTCTTTAAGTTAGACGGTACTACCAAACTTTTTATTTCAAATCAAGCTGTATACGATTAAAAAAGAGAATATGGAACTTCTTTTACATTCTATATATATATATATATATATATATATATATACATTGCATATATAGTACATATTATAGTTAAAAAATGTATGTAAAAATTTATTTATTTAACTCACGTAGATAAATCCGATAGTTCAATATCAGGTAATTCTTTCGCAAGCAGCTCACTCCAATTATTTGGAACAACTGCTGGATCTTGCGAACTTTTTCGTGTTTTAATGGTTTTTTTATACGTGTTTTTCTGTTTTTTGTAAGAAGACATAATATTAAATGCGATGATGAGACACGTTACACAAGTAACATATCAATATTCTTTTACAATAACAAACTTTCCATAGCAACTAAATTAATAACATTGCTGCTTTTGTCTTCACACATGTATGTTGTAATATATATATATATATATATATATATATATGTATATGATGTGTAAGATATCGACGGCGCGGATGTACGCGCCTGTAGCTCCGAATGATCGCCGCGTGAGTTAGAAGCGCTAGCGGCGATACCAATACATCGCGATAGCGAAAGCCCACGATTGGCTAATGAGATTCGGCGAGATGACCATATATGGTCATCAAGTGGATTACGATATGACCATATATGGACATAAAACGGGATCGGTCGCGAGCTTGCAGGAACACGTTCAACCAAAAGAAGGCGAGTTCGAAGAAGCGAAAAGCGCAGTCTGTGTAAGATCGTCGACGAGTAAAGACGTGCGTTGGAGGGCTCAAGCCTCTGTAATAATCTTCCCAACGTATTCCTTCGTGTGTAAGAGCCCGTGCAATGGGTTCAGTTTAAAGTGAAATATATACTGACTTTTAATAAATCTCGTGTTCACCCACTCATTAATTCTCCAATACATCCTGACTTACAATTCCTCACTAAGACATTACAGTTCAGAAGTGGGATTTGCATAACCGCGTGTATGCTCGTTTGTGTCGTCGTGATCGAAGGTCGACGTTCGCCGTGGAATAACCACGAGTGTTGTCGTGTGTGTCGAAGCGATCGAAGTTCGTGTTAGCCGCGGAATCCCTTTGTCTTCTGCCCTTGAAACTTGCAGAATCGAGTGTGAGTGAATACGTGATCAGTTGTATAACGCGTGTTCGCCGATCGATCAGAAGATTCGACGATGGCAGCAGCCAATATTTGTACTCGCCTGGAAGGGCTTTCAATCGAAGCGCTTCAAGAAGAAGCTCGAAGTTATGGGCTAATGGCCCTGGAGGACAGGCAGCAGTGCATTCAAGCCATAGTGATGCACCTTGAGAAGAATAGCCCGTTACTTGAATTCGAGAACGATACGCGCGAAGCGCGGGGGGCGCATTCTGCTGTTCGTAAAGACGCTTCGTCCGCCCCAACGGAAACTTCCGAAATATCTCAGGTTCTGAGGCAGAACCGGGAGCTATATGATCAACTGAGGCAGAGCAACGAAATGATGCAGCGCATGTTCGCCGCGCTCAGTGTTAGTCAGCGAGGCAACGAGCCAAGGCCATCGCGGTCGTCGACGTCAGAACAGCCTAGCCGTTCCTTCGTGTCGACAGTCCCGCCGGCGCAGGCGGTGAAATTGCTCGCATCACAGCTGCCCAGTTATGGAGGCACCGAGGACGAGAACGTCCTGGTATGGATTGCCAAGGTGGAAAGCGTCGCCCTAATACACGGGGTAACGCCTGAGGTCGCACTTCTCGCAGCTACCAGCAAGCTTGAGGGGAACGCGCAGCGCTGGTTCACGCAAAACACAGGATCTGTGAATCGCTCGTGGATCGGTTTCAAGGAAGCAATCACAAAACGCTTCAAGAGAAGAACTCTATTGTACGTGTCCATGCGGAAAATCGAGGCGCGCGTATGGAACTTCACCAAAGAGACGTTCCTGGACTACGCCATGGACAAACTTGAATTGATGCAGAACGTATCACTGCCGGAAGCAGATAAAATCCAGTTGTTGATCGACGGAATAACAAGTAACGCATTACGAGGAACTGCCACAGCGCTGGATTCGGAGGATCTGGATCACTTCCTGGACCAGATGCATCGGATAACATCCTCATTTTCGAAGAAAAGTGTACCGGTTAACAAGTGCCCGAAGGGGAAAGAGCCTGTCAAGAAAGAAGGGCAGTCAAAAGTGCCGGTGTCGCCAAGTGCAGTGCCAGTGATCAAAGACAGATTTTGTGCCTACTGCAAAACAAAGGGGCACGTGCGCGAAGAGTGCTTCAAGTTGAAACGCAAAGAACAGACGCAGTCTCCTACATCGAATGTTCCTGCCGCAATAGTTTCGGCGGTCGACGTCGCCGACACCATGATGCCGTCTGCGACGACGGACCAGACTCAAGAAGCAGCGACGGTGGCCTGCGTAGCAGAGGACGAACGAAGACTCGAGATCGACGACTTCAAAATTAAGGTCATTTCGTTAAATAATGTTAAAACCGATTTGATCGCGTTAATAGATTCGGGTAGCCCTATTTCTTTTGTTCGACCGTCGGTTTACGAAAAGTTTATAAAATCGTCCGATAACGCGGAAAACTGTCGTCAGTCGTTCAAAGCGTTGAATAATTCGCCGATAGATATACAGGGAACTGTCTCTACTCAATTGATTTTGTCCCCGTTGCCGGAATTCTTAGCTTCAATTGAATTAAAAATTTTGCATAACGATTCACTATCGATGGACTTAGTTATCGGTATGGATTTTATAAAGAAACACGGCATTAAAATCGTGTACAATCCCTCGATGGATAATTTCGAAGACAGGTTACGGTTGTTTAATGAGATAGCATTCGCGGATATTAACGAACCGCCTGAATGTTCGAACGAAAAAGTAACTTCTGTTAAAACGGATTTTGGTAGCGATGCGGAACAACGGTTGATCTCAATAATCAAAAAGGTAGAGACGGTCGAGTTACCTCCGCCGGAGAATAAGTATTTAGTAAGGGTAGCGCTTAAGGACAAATCCGAGTACGCATATTCGCCCAGGCGCATATCGTGGAAAGAAAGAGAAATAACGCGCGAGATAGTAGACGATCTTTTGCGAAGAGGCATAATTAAGCCTAGTTCTTCTCCATATTGCGCGAGAACCGTATTAGTCAAGAAAAAAAATGGCAAGTGGCGATTATGCGTGGATTTCCGTCCGCTTAATTGTAGGGTGCACAAGCGTAAGTGCCCATTCCCGGTGATAGAGAATTGTTTAGCCGATGTCGGAAAGAAAACCGTATATACGTTGATGGACCTGAAGGATGGATTCCACCAGGTGGAAATCCATCCGGAGGACACCAAGTATTTCTCGTTCGCCACGTACGATGGCCAGTACGAATACGTACGACTGCCTTTTGGATTTTGCGAATCGCCAGCTGAATTTTATGAGCGTCTGAAAAATCTCCCCGAAATAGCAAAGTTGATAATCTCGAGAAAAATTATATTGTATATGGACGATATCTTCATCGCCACAGATACTATAGAAGAAAATCTGGAAATAATTGAGATTATACTGTTGGAGCTTAAACGTTATAGTTTCGAAGTTAATTTTGAAAAATGCCAGTTTTTAAGATCAAGAGTCGAATTTCTGGGATATATCGTATCAGCTGACGGGATCACGTTGAGCAAAAGGCACACGGACGTAATACGTAATTTTCCGATACCAAAAAAAATATTAGATATACAGCGTTTTCTAGGTTTAACGAATTACTTCAGAAGATTTATTCGTAACTACGCGAGTAAAGCAAAACCGTTAACTAACCTATTGCGAAAATCAAATAAGTTCGTTTTCGGTGAAGACTGTGTTCAGGCTTTCGAGTCTTTGAAAAATGATTTAATATCATATCCGGTGTTGAGACTTTACGATACAAAAGCCGAAACACAATTGCATACGGATGCAAGCCATGTAGCGATCGCTGCTATTTTAATGCAGAAACAAGATGACGGTGTTTTTGCGCCGGTAGCGTATTATAGCCAAACAACAAATAAGGCTGAAGCGAATTATCACAGCTTTGAGCTGGAGATGCTAGCCATAGTGAAAGCGATTGAGAGGTTTCATATTTATTTATACGGGTTGCATTTCGTGATCGTAACAGATTGCCAAGCGTTGGTTTACGCCGTGAATAAGGCTCATCTGAATCCAAGGATAGCCCGTTGGACTTTGCGTATTCAGGACTATGACTTTAAAATCACCCATCGTGCGGGTGAAAAAATGGCGCACGTAGACGCGCTTAGCCGCGTTATAGCGTATGTAGAGTCAATGCCTTTAGAAAGGGAATTAGAGTACCGGCAATTGACGGATATAAAATTAAAGAGCATCGCCGAAGAGTTAGAATTTGAAGAGAAACGATAAATTCAAGCTCGTCGAAGGTTTAGTATACAGAAAATGTCCGGACAAACCCCGATTCGTAGTACCGGAATCTATGATAAATAATGTGATACGCGTGTATCACGACAACATGGCGCATTGCGGGATAGAGAAAACCGTGCAAGGTATCGCGTCTAATTATTGGTTTCCGTCCATGCGAAAGAAAGTTCGCGATTACGTAGAAGATTGCCTTGTATGCTTAATGTCAAACACATCCGTGAATTCTCGCGAGGGTGAAATGCAGATCGTGGATACGCCTACGGCTCCTTTCCATACATTGCATACCGATCATTACGGTCCTCTAGTAGAATCAATTGGAGGTTTTAAACACATTCTGCTGATTGTAGACGCGTATACGCGGTTCACGTGGTTATTTCCTGTAAAAACCACTAACTCAAAAGAAACGATCAAACATTTTGTTAACCTCTTCCATGTGTTCGGTAACCCGAGCGAGATAGTATCCGATAGAGGAACCGCATTCACGTCGCACGAATTCTCTGAGTTTCTAAAAGCGAATAGCATTAAGCATCGTAAGATAGCAGTGGCAACCCCATGGGCGAACGGTATAGTTGAGCGAATCAACAAGTTTCTGAAATCCTCCTTGAGGAAATTGGTAGAAGAACCTCGGAAATGGGTGGAATGC
This sequence comes from Temnothorax americanus, assembly GCF_048541705.1. NCBI lineage: Eukaryota > Metazoa > Arthropoda > Insecta > Hymenoptera > Formicidae > Temnothorax > Temnothorax americanus. The sequence continues at coordinate 224,092 of NW_027509265.1, read as the reverse complement.
GTAAGCTCGGTTCAGTACGTAATAAATAACACATTCCACTCAGTTCTTAAAAGTTCTCCAGCAAAAATGTTACTCGGCTACGACCAGCGTAGGCACGCGGATGCGAAATTAGTAGAATATCTCGATCGATTAGCGAAAGTAGAATTTAACTTTGAGGCTTACCGCAATTCACTGCGCGAAGCAGCGGCAGATTCTTCCGAGTGCATTAAAAGCTACAATAAAATGTATTATGATAAGACACATAGAAAACCGACTAAGTATAGCGCGGGCGATCTGGTGATGATTCGCGATACAGTTCTGAAACCGGGAGAGGATAAAAAGTTGAAGCCATGTTATAAAGGGCCGTACCAGATCTCAAAGGTTTTGAATAAAAACCGCTATGTGGTAGTTAGTATCCCCGGGTTCGATATTACATCGCGACCATACAATTCGATTTTGTCACCGGACCGCCTGAAGCCATGGATTAGGGTAGGGAACACTGACCGTCCCGAAAACAATGAAAGCGTTCCGTCTAGTGTATAAGTTTGTTCATAAAAATTATAACTTGCGTTTTTATAATCGTTATATTAAAAATTAAGTTAAACCGTTTATGTTGTCATGAAATTCCAAAGACTGAAATAAAGTCATTATGTTTAAGTTTTGTGAAAAGCATAATTTAATATTGTGATATTGCGTTTAAGTTATGTATTAAAAAATGTACGACATTCGGGTCGAATGTCATTCCAGCATGGCCGAACTGTAAGATATCGACGGCGCGGATGTACGCGCCTGTAGCTCCGAATGATCGCCGCGTGAGTTAGAAGCGCTAGCGGCGATACCAATACATCGCGATAGCGAAAGCCCACGATTGGCTAATGAGATTCGGCGAGATGACCATATATGGTCATCAAGTGGATTACGATATGACCATATATGGACATAAAACGGGATCGGTCGCGAGCTTGCAGGAACACGTTCAACCAAAAGAAGGCGAGTTCGAAGAAGCGAAAAGCGCAGTCTGTGTAAGATCGTCGACGAGTAAAGACGTGCGTTGGAGGGCTCAAGCCTCTGTAATAATCTTCCCAACGTATTCCTTCGTGTGTAAGAGCCCGTGCAATGGGTTCAGTTTAAAGTGAAATATATACTGACTTTTAATAAATCTCGTGTTCACCCACTCATTAATTCTCCAATACATCCTGACTTACAATTCCTCACTAAGACATTACAGATGTATGTGCGTATGTGTGTTATATAACACACACTCTTGCGCAGCCACTCACAAACACGCACATAAAAATCTACACACACATCCATACGAGCAAAATTACAAAAATAATGAATAATTTGTAATTTTTTTAAATTAAATAAATGGATTTTAATTTAACGTGTTTGAATCTTAAAATACGCTTCTTTTTTTTAAATCATATGTCATCAAAGTCAATGTGCAAGTTTTTGAAAAGTTTACTAAACCGAATAATTTCCATTAAACGTATTTTTTCTTTTCTCCAACACAGTGGTAATACAAATTTTGAGGAAAGACAAGAAAATATGGACCTTCAGCCTAAAGATATTCAAGCTAACATTATTCCCAGTGTTTCAAACAATTTACAATTACAAAATGAAACAGATATATTAAAGTTGCTTACTCCAAATGATGTTCTTGAAAACATCAAAACATATGATTCAACTGTGTAAGTATTTTATAACAATTTTTTTTTTACTAAACTTTACTAATTTTTGTAGCATAAATAAAGACTATTTATGCTACAAAAATTTTGTTGATAAATTCCTTTTTGGTTGATGACAAGTCTCTTCTGCAAACTGCTACAAATGCATGGTATATGTTGTTCTAAGTTCTTTTCTATCTAAAATAAACGTTTAATAAAGTTATTCAATAGCATAATATATATTATGCTATATATATATAGCATAATATATATTATGCTATTGAATAACTTTATTAAACGTTTATTTTAGATACAAAAGGACTTAGAACAACATATATATATATATATATATATATATATATGTATATATATATATACATATATCTATACATATAATAAATTATATATTAAAAAATATATATAGTATAGATATATATTTATATATATTTAATAAAATAACAATAAAAATAATTGTGCAAGTAGAAACTTGCACATTGCTTCCTCATAGTTCCTAAGTGTGCAAGTTTTTATTTTATTCAAGGTATAATTATCGGTATTTATTTGTTTTGGCTTCCTCATAGAGGAAGCTGTGTTAGCAAAGGTTCTGATTTCACACTTAACTCTTTTGGGGACTGCGTAAATAATTATGTACATTCACTAAAAAATACTAAAAATACTTGTCCACTTAAAAACTAAAACAATATGCAGATTTCGCCAAATTCAATACCAATAACCTTCCTTAAATGATACTTTATCGATAAAAAATATCAGCCCGATATTATAAATATTTGAGATAGCGATTTATTTTTAATTCTATTATATTTTCCAGTCTTTTCTACCCCTATTTCATATATAATTGGTTAAAATTTGGTTGATCAGATCAAGTTTTATAAAGCTTCTATGTATGTACGAATTGTTCGAAATTTCAAATGTGTGTAATACGAGATCTGATTAATCAAATTTTAATGAATTATATATGAAATATAGGGGTAGAAAAAAAACTGGAAAATATAATAAAATTAAAAATAAATCGCTATCTCAAATATTGAGAAAGCGGCAGCGTAAAACACATTTTTCAAAAAAAGGAAAATCTGCATAAAATCTATACCGGTAGACCGATTTCAATAAAATTTGAGGAGGACATACTTTCTATGATACTCTATTTGTGTGCAAAAATTCAAACTGGTATCTAAAAAATTGTAGAAGTAGATGCGTGTACAAAAATCCGTACACACACACACACACATACACACACACACACACACACACACACACACACACATACATACATACTTCCGGACATTTTTTACTAATATGATTTTTCGTCATTTTAGAACATTCTAAACCTATTTCCATCAAAATCTCGAAAAAAAAATTTTTCACCATTACAAAGCTTCCTCTATGAGGAAGCAAGAATTATATTCTACATTTGTGTTTTATATATATAATAAAGAATAATTAAAACAAAATAAATACACATATCTAAGACTCTTATTTCTCTAGTTTTAATTTTTTAATAATTATATCATTTTTTCACAATGCCGACAATAATTTTTATAGTTTTTTGAATTTGTTATTTGTACTAAATGATATTAAATAAAACAGGATTTTTATTTAAAATAAATTAAAATTAAATATTTATTAATATAATATTTATAAAAATATTGATTAATTTATTAATAAAATAATAAAATGAGTAAGTATAATGCACATCACAAAATATAAAGAACAATAATTATAATCTGTTAAATTTTTAAATTTATTGTCAGAAAAATTACCTGTTTGACTGTCGCATTTATTATTAAACGTATATATTTTCTCAATTTTTGTATTTAGTTTTTCTTTTTCATGTGTAAAAGTCTTAAGATTACAGAAAATTGATTATATATGTATGTATATTATTTGGCATAACATTTTCTATATATATTGTATTTTCTGTAATAAAAATTTAAATAAAATTACTTTCTTTAAAAAGGTAAAATAAGTGTTGTGTATATACTCTTAAAAAAAAACTGTTGTACCAAGAAAATCCAGGAAATTCTTGTTCATTTCAATTGAATATAATAATGGATTAACAAAAAATTCTTTAAAAATGTTATACAAATAAAGTATTATTGTCTTATATATAGAATATATTACATATGTATAATGTATTCTTTTTATTATTAAATGTATTTCAGAAATTATATTTACATTTATTATATTAATCAAATTGCAAATACTAAATAAAAACATGCAATAAAGCAATAAGTATATTTTATATATATGTTACGGGCAATTTGATAAATTGGGCATTATGCATAATGGCCGGGCATTATGCATAATTCTCAATTTGTTCGGCCAATATGATTAATAGAGAAGAATTAATCAAATTGCCCGGTCATCTATACTAGTCTATACTATCTATACTATTATTATAAAGCAACAGCGTTGGCATTTTTTGTTCGCTATGATCTGGGAAACCAATGAACCGAATTTTTACCAAACGTATATGAAATAGAGGTAGAATTTCCCGGGGAGTGCTATAGGGTGTATAGTTTTTCGTTACCGATCTTCTGAAAACCGGTTTTTCTAATTTCTTTAATTTTTCGGTAAATAATGGACGGAATTTCAAAGAATTGTATATAAAACAGGGGTTGAATTTTCCGGGAAGTGCCATAAAATGTATAATTTTTTGTTACCGATCTTTTTGAAAGCCGGTACTGAAATTTTTGAAATTAAAAACCATTTGACCAAATTTTTATTAAATTTTATATACTTTTAATATCGATTTTTTTGGAAACCGGTATCAGAAGTTTTTTGAATTAAAAACCATTTGACCGAATTTTTATTAAAAGTATATGAAATAGGGGTAGAATTTCCCGGGGAGTGTAGAAGTAGAGTGTATAGTTTTTTGTTACCGATTTTCTGGAAACCGGTTTTTTTAATTTTTCTAATTTTTCGAGAAATAATTGACCAAATTTTTACTAAAAGTATATGAAATAGGGGTAGAATTTCCCGGGGAGAACTATAAAGTGTATAATTTTTTGTTACCGAGATCATAGCAAATAAAAAAAGGCTACAAATTGTCTTTTTATTATAATAGTAAAGAATTTTACATAAAACAGAGGTAGAATTTTCGAGACTAAATAAGTTGTTAAATTCACATGTTAAATATTAATCAATTTATCAATATCGAAAGTCGCTTTTGGAAAATAATTGATCGAATATTACTGTGGTGTTATTTTTGGACCCGGTATATTTATTCTTTACACACACACCCACCCACCCCACACACACACACACACACACACACGCACACACACACACACATACACACACACACACACACACACACACACACACACACACACACACACACACACACACACACTCACACACACACTCACACACACACACTCACACACACACACACACACACACACACACACACACACACACACACACACACACACATACATACATACACACACACACACACACACACACACACACACACACACACACACACACACACACACACACACACACACACACACACACACACACACACACACACACACACACACACACACACACACACACACACACACACACACACACACACACACACACACACACACACCCACACACACACACACACACACACACACACACACACACACACACACACACACACACACACACACACACACACACACACACACACACACACACACACACACACACACACACACACACACACAAGAGGTGTAAATCCGACCAGGCAACCTCCACGTGGTACATCTTGGGTAATGATAATGCCGGCGGTATTGACACAAAATTGTGGTATGGCATATTATATGCAAAAATGCTTTATTTCCGAAATATAAGTTTGTAATATTGAAAATTAAAAAATGGCAAAAGCTACGCGTATGAGAGCAATGCATATGGAGAGGAGGGGGAGAGAGAGAAAGAGAGAGAGAGAGAGAGAGAGAGAGAGAGAGAGAGAGAGAGAGAGAGAGAGAGAGAGAGAGAGAGAGAGAGAGAGAGAGAGAGAGAGAGAGAGAGAGAGAGAGAGAGAGAGAGAGAGAGAGACTATTTGCGTGTCTTAATACACATGTTCTCCGGGGCGAAGCCCGGCGGGGCATGCTAGTTATGCATATTTCCCAATGCTAAATGGTCATTTTGATAAATTATCTTATTTGAGTTGATTTTCCCGGCAATCTTAAGCCCCTTGCACAATAGGCGATAGCGATAAAGTTGACAGGAATCAGGTTATGATTCCTGTCATACCGACGAGATATCGCAACACTGAACATGCCCTGTGGCCACATGCGAGCATATGGGACAAATGTGACGCAGCCGTGTGTACAGTTACAGCGTTTTCCATAGAGAAATGTTAGATCAATATGAATCCAATAAATAATTAAAATTGAATGTATTATTTTGAAGATGTGATTTTCATTAAAGCAGATATTTTGTATTTAATTATTTAAAGCGCGTCATCTAACCTATGTAGGTTAATGACGCGCTTTAAACAGTTAAATATGTTTAAAGCGCGTCATCTAACCTATGTAACTGTTTAAAGCGCTTCACTAACCTACATAGGTTAGATGACGCGCTTTAAAAATATTTAACTGTTTAAAGCGCGTCACTAACCTACATCTCGCTTCGCGGGGCAGAGCGACACTTTTTTCTGTCAGATTCGGTCGTTTTGTGCAAAAACGCGTCGATTAAGCCTAAGTTCAACGAAATCGGTGAGAAGGCCACTATTCTGCACATTTACCAAATAATTTATTAATTTGTCTGTTATAAATTATGTTTAAACACAAAATATAAAATATTTTAGTGCATGAACTCATTGTAAGTAAGAAAGTTGAAATTATAGACAGACTGCCATTTTTTTTTAAAAGATATTTTAATATGTTAATCACATTTCCCACTTGTCTGTGGCCATTATGCATAATGACCGGATTAATCAAATTGACTGTAACATATATAATTTTTATTATAACATTTTAATATTTGCATTCCTTTAAGTACAAGAGATTTAAATATTATTTCTAAAGTATTTTTAAATCGCTGCGCTCTGGCTTGACGCGAGACACTACCGTGTCTCTTGATTTATTAAAAAATAGAATTAAAGTGTACTTTTACTTTAAATTTATTATATTCATAGAATTACAATTAACATTATTATCTATATTTCAAAGAAAATATAAAACTGTCCAATCTAGAAGTCTAAAGTAAGATTCTTTTATTTATACAAAATATTAAAAAATTATCTCATTATATATTTACGCAAGGTTATTAATAACAAGGTTACGGTATAAGACATATTTGACATCCACGTATAACAGTTACTCTTGTAGCACGAAGTGAGCCAAGCAAGAGAACCAATCAACATCACGGAAAAGCGGAAACAATAAAATTTTTTACATGCCTTTTTTAAAAGAAGACCAGGGATGGATCGACGTAGATATAATGCTCAAAGAACAAATAAAGTTGCCGCAATTTTTAAAACAACTTCTGAAGGAGAAATTCCTGATTCTTACGTTACCATACGTAATAGAAATACTAAAATTTTACAACAAGTTAGTATTATATGGATCCGAATGTAGAACCTTGGATATATCCGTTATTTTATCCATATGGAACTAGAGGATGGCATCGTAATTTAATGAAATTAAATAGTAATAAAATAATAACTAGAGAACAATATATTAAATATCGTATGGCGGTTCGTAATGAATTTAATGTTTTCTTATTAGGACGTCGTTTATTTCAACAATGGCTTGTAGATAATTATGTAAAAATTGAAAAAGATAGAATAGATTATTGTAAAGCTCATCAAAAAGAATTACGTGTTGAAACATATCAGGGTTTAGTAGATTATATGCAAAATATAACAAATAATGTAAATGGTCGTGTGGGAAAAATGGTTATACTTCCTTCTACGTTTATTGGATCTCCACGTAATATGTTGCAAAATTATCAAGATGCAATGTCAATTGTAAATAAATTTGGTAAACCTGATCTTTTTATCACGATGACATGTAATCCGAAATGGCGTGAGATCGAAGAAAATCTTCTTCCTGGTCAACAAGCTTCTGATAGACCTGATATTTGTGCTCGAGTTTTTAATATTAAGAAGAATTATTTAATTGACTTAATTGTTAAGCAAAAATTTTTTGGTGAGATAGCAGCATTTGTATACGTTATTGAATTTCAAAAACGTGGTTTACCTCATGTTCATATATTAATTACTCTAATGGGGGAAATGGTACATCGGATCGACATTGAATCGACGTCTTCTAGACAGTCTAAATGAGATATATAGACGCGTCTAAATAGACGTTCAGCGCTCTGAATTTCGCTATCTAGATCTTAATATCGACGTCTGTAAAACATCTATTAGACATTTAGTTGATACAATGAGTGCATTCGGTACTACAGTACCGCTCAGTATGCATTTTACTTTGATTGGAGAGTACTAAATATATATACATACGATAGATGTAAAAAAATATATATATTTTTTCATTTTTTGTACATAACTTTTCTCTCTCTCTCTCTCTCTACATATATATATATATATATATATATATATATATATATATATACAGTATATACACACACATATATACGTACATTCTATATTTAAACTTAAAATTGAATCTGACAAACTTTCTATATAATATAGTTTCTCTATATATAGTGCAATAAAATAAAGCGAAAAAGAAACAGCACAAATAAGGCTTTAAAAATGGCATATAAAAATAAATATAACGTATACGTTATATATTTAAACTTAAAATTGAATCTCTGACAAACTTTCTATATAATAGTTTCTCTATAGTGCAATAAAATAAAGCGAAAAAAAAACAGCACAAATATAAGGTTTAAAACTTGCATATAAAAGAAAATCCTAAAAAATTCTACATTTTAATCTTTTTTACGCCTAGCAGCATTTTGTAGCCAACTTCTGAGTGCATTTAAAGCTTCTGATAAATCGCTGTCCGGAAATTTTAGTAGAATCACTCCTAGATTAAAAAAACAATGAAGAGAAATAAATATTCTGCGATTTTCTGAGTTACCTAATATTGTATAATAAATTGAAAACTTTGGGAGACGGAATACTTGAAAAAAGATAGAATACCTTGAAATAATTCCTAAAGTTTCAACTGTTTAAATGACCTTTTAACTGCCATAGCTTTTTGAGGATTATGACCATCAAAATTAAAATGTACAGCTAAGGAATTGGTCATCAATTGAGTCATAAATTTTGACGTTGCAGTTTTTTCATTATTTCCCAAAACCAAACTCTTCAAATAGTAGGACTGCAAGAAAGGAACCAAACAAAAAGAAATCAGTATTTATGAAACACATTACAGAGATATAGATGACGTTCCAATATTCACTGCCAGTACTAAAAATCTAGTGACTGGCAAGTCAAGTGACTTTCAATGAAGAAAGAAGGAGAAGAAGAACGCTCCAGAGCATTTGTATCACGTTGACCGTAGCCCATATATATCATGATATATAAAATATCAACAACTTGTTCACCGTTCTCTGGATATAATTGTAACACTGCTCTTGCGCTTCTTGACAGACATGCATACAACGTTGATAAGAAACGATATAAACGTTTTGTAGGATTGTGCAAAGTTTTGCTTGCATAACACAACCACAAGCGCAGAAATACTGACAGCCCCATCAAACGTACCAGCTTTAAATGGCAATCCTTGACCTATATCTAAAAATAAAATAATGTATTAATATGATATTATGGCTACGGTCAACGAGACACTACAAATGCTCCGAAGCATTCCTCTTCTCTTTTCTTTCAATGAAGAAAGAAGGAGAAGAAGAACGCTCCAGAGCATTTGTATCACGCTGACCCTAGCCTGTATATCAAGATATATATATATATATATATATATATATATATATATATATATATATATATCAACAACCTGTTCACCGTTCTCTGGATAGAATTGTAACACTGCTCTTGCGCTTCTTGACAGACATGCATACAACGTTGATAAGAAACGATATAAACGTTTTGTAGGATTGTGCAAAGTTTTGCTTGCATAACACAACCATATCTAAACACAACTATATCTAAAAATAAAATAATGTATTAATATGATATTATGGCTACGGTCAACGTGACACTACAAATGCTTCGAAGCATTCCTCTTCTCTTTTTTTTCAATGAAGAAAGAAGGAGAAAAAGAACGCTCCAGAGCATTTGTATCACGTTGACCGTAGCCTATATATCAAGATATATATATATATCTTTCAGCAACGTGCACAACTTCATTTGAGGTTATAATTGGGTACAACATTCATCGCACGATACTTTTATAATTGCAAATCGGAAACGTACCTCGAGTTCAGCTCTTCTGCGATCAACGAAGTCGAGATCGAACGTGTCAGTCGTCACTTTCTGCCAAACGTAGAGAACCTTCTTTTCCGGCAGCGATAGTAACACGATGGGTGCGTTCAGCCGATTCTCCGCTAGCCTAGCAATCGTGAGCAGTCGCTCGTTTCCTCTCCTTTTAATCCATTGGGTCAAAGGAGAGGAAACGAGCGAAAACGAGCGACTGCTCACGATTGCTAGGCTAGCGGAGTATCGGCTGAACGCACCCAATGTAGGGATATGAAATCTTTAGATAAGCACGAAGCAATTCAATTCAGTATATCGCCGGCACGATTACGGTGTTACTGCTGTTTCGCGTACGCGCGTATGCGCGCGTTGTCGCACCTTACCTCGCGACACGTAATAAAGAGTCACACGGTCGGTCTCGCTCCGCGCGTACTACCGTGTCTCTCGATCGATCGAGATAGGTTAACTGATCAGATGATGAACTGACTGACAGGATAGCGCTCTAAACGAACGCACTGTCTGCATTGCACTGCACTGCGATACTAACGCCGCTAGCCGCCAGTGTCGAAAAAGTGAAAGTGACGTTCTCTGTTTGTTACATGTATGTTATAAAGAAGAGCGGTCGACGTAGACGACGTATCTTAAAAATAAATTTTCGCATTTGGACTTTGCGTCGTAATATCTCCGCTCGTAGGGCACTTAGCGGAATATTATGAGAGAAACCCCCCCCCCTAATTGGACCCCAAGCTATCGATCAAGCCTACTTAGAACTTGATCCGTTCACTCGTTATCGAGATCTCGACATCTCGGGTACTCGCAACCCGTCGCGTCGCGTAAAAGAGTCACGGTCGGTCTCGCTCCGCGTGTACTTGGCGCGAGACACTACCGTGTCTCTTGATTCAGTACTGGCAGTGAATATCCAGAATCCAGCCATAAAATAATAAAAATGTATCAAGTTGTATAACCATAATAAAATATTACTTACTGCTGCTGAAAGATTTACATCGTTAGATAAAAATTTCTCAAATTCTTCAAGGCCTTTTATGTCCCTCAGAGGCAAAGAGGGTAGATTTGAGGGTCTATTGATGACAGCCTGTTCCGGAAGCAGACTTCTATTTAAATTTGTTTGGTTTATAATAACAACCTCAAGCTTACTACTGATGCCTTCTAATGTTTTTCTATTGTCTTCTAATGTTTTTTCTAATTTTATAAAACGTTCGTTAAAATCTGAAAATATGTGAACATAAAATGACACAAATTATTACAACTTGTGTGCGTGCGTGTGCGTGTGCATGTGTATGCGCGCGCGCGTTTGTGTGTATATGCTAAAAAAAACTTAACGTACCTGCTGCACTAAAAAAATTTGACAAATTACGAACAAGTGGATCTAACTTTTTTTTGGAGGAAAGTGGGCTATGCTTTTCCTGTGCGGATAGCGAAGTATCAACTTTCTCTGATGAGAAAGAAGGAGATTTTTGTGGACTTCTAGGTAAATCGTCAGATTTCCTTATAATATTGTACACTTTTGAAGGGCTCACAATAGATGTTTCTTTTTTCAGGTGTAAACTGATTTTCCGAAGCACATGATGAAGCTTGTAGAGAAACTTTAGAAGATGTAAAGTTTTTAAAGCTTTTAACCTTTTCTCTGGTCTTTGCTTTGGATAGAATCTTCTTTGGAGAACTCTTCACAAAATGTTTAGAAAAAGAGGTGCTGAGTTTAGATTGTTTTTGTGATGATGATTGTAGAACTTTTGAAGATACACTGCGTAGCATAGCATTCTTTTTCTCCTCAGCTTTCTCCATGTCTTCTTCCTTTCACTGATGATCTTTTCAATCAATTTCTGACGATTATTTTCTGATGATATAGGTTTACCTAGATGTCTTGCAACTTTCGATTCTTTGATGTTTGAGGAATCTTCAGGTAATGTTTCTTTTGCCCTTATGACTAGAAATCTTATCGACTGAGGTAAAAGCTTCAGGAACATGGATTGCTGGTGGTGATGGAATGCTTGGCTTTTTTTTTTTTTAATTTGATTTTCTAAGTGCTGGTCATTATCAGACTCTGATGAAGATGTGATTGGGTTTTTTTCTTCTTTCTTTTTCCTCTTCCCATTTCTTTTCCAGTATCAGTCTCATAGGCTGAGGCATATTCTATTATTCCTGCCAATCCTTTTCGTGCATGAAAATATGTATCTGTAGCAGAGAAATATTATTACTAAGATTTAAGTAAAAAGAATACAAAGAAAAATTGCTTACCATAATATCTTTTAACTTCCACTGTATAAAGGGACCAATTTGATTGCGCATTCACTTGAGTTCGAACTAACGTCCCTGCTGTAGAATTATCTCCTGGCCAGAGTATGCTCCCGATCAAATTTTCATCTAAATCTTGAAGCCACTTTGAAAGAGCTACTTCGTAATATTCATCTTCATCATTATTGGTAGATAAGAACTTCACGACCACAAACTGCAAAATAAAAAGATAAAAAATCAAATTTAATATAATCATGTTTTTTCATACCATAAATTGTACTTTTTGAGCAATGACAATGTTTTTAATTGTAAAATTTTCACGTTTTAAATGTTAAACATACCCTAGCTAAAAAAATGTTAAATATTATTGAAACAATGGCATTGTGTGAAGAAGCGGAACACATAAAAAAGAATTATCCTTGGAAGGCATCAACCAACACTTAGCATGAACGTTCTGCAATGGCACGACAAGCCTTTTGTCATCTATTTCTGAGACTGTAACAATGCCTAATCGAGATGATGGCAAAGGATATGTATAGAAATTGTCTATTTTCTGAAACTTGTTACAAACAAGTATCACTTTTCTCTCTTGCTCTACAATGTTCCTCAAAATATAAACATTTTCATCTTTTGTGCAGAAGCAAGAGTCCTTTATACCAGTCCGGAAAATTACACTATCAATAGAAAGACAGTGAAAATATGTTCCTGGTAATTGTTCTTCTGCATCGTCATGTCTGTAAAAAAGTTGAACAGTCTTTTCTTTAGTTTTCAATTTAATTTTTACTGTTCTGGTGTGCTCCAAATCTCGTCGTGCAGCTTGTTGTAGTGGTTTATATCCAGATTTTAGGCTACTTTTAAGTGATTTTAAACGATTTTCAAATATAAAAGAGCTGAAATTCTCCAGAGGTCCGTGTTTTGCACATTCTTGAGCCAAATGACAGAGTGAGTGAACATTATACACCACAAAACGTCTCCCATATAAATTGATACAATGCTGAATGAAAGTTCTGAGTAATTCATTAGCAAAGTCATTAAGTACATTGACATGCAAAGGGCTGGAGAGGATATACAGAGCAGTCTGAAGTAAGAGATAGTTGTAAACGTTTTTCTGCAATTCATCACGAAATACTAGGAGTCCATCATAAAGATATAATCTCCTTTCTTCTGTACCTTTGTACATCTTTCAGTCGTTAATTGATCTCGGTGGTCTGCAAAAATCACTTGGACAGAAATCTTTTAAAAAAATTAAATTGTCAGAAATATTTTTTTTTTGAGAACTTGTTAAGTTTCCATGGTCCATTCCATTGCATCCATGTCATCAATAATTGTTTAAAGACTCCATGCCAGACTAAATGAAATGGATCTAATCTAAATTGGGAAACCATTCCTGTATGTACTCTCTCTAGAATAGAACGGCCTATATGATGAAGTGGATCTTCCTGAGTGATGAACGAGTGATCAGTTCGCAATGGAGCATTCAGATTTGTGTAGACTACACGATCAGCAACATATGCACCAACACAGGTGCACTTTTTACAAGCTCCGTAACCTCCATGACTAACACAACATTTCACCAATGAGCGAGCTGGTGCATCAAGAATATAATTTCTTATTATAAATGGATATGCGAAGCCATCCCGAACATAACCATTTTCCAATAAATCCTCAAATTCATTGACGAATTCGTGCAGATAAGAATGCGTATCAGCAGGATCATGATCACCAAAATACAAACAAATAATAAACGGCTCATTTTCTGTATTTATTAAATAACCTAAAATTGGCCAAAACTTTAATTTAGAATTTTTAGATAATGGAAAATGGAAGGCTATCCATATTGACATCAATAATAACTGAATTGTGAACATTTAAATATTCAGTAAAGAGCATATTATCAAGGTTTGCTTTTATACCCTTGTACTACAGTTGTGATCCATCAGGTAGCTGTTGAACACCTAAGATTGGAGGCGTTTGGAGTAAGGTTTTGTAACTTTTGGGTAAATTAGGAAACAATACCCTCAATCTAAGGAGTAAATTATTCAACTTTTTCATGGATAACACACCTCCTTCAAGAGCCCACTCTGTCAATGTTGCTAAAGCATAAAAACTTCTGTCTTCATCATTTTCAAATTGAATCATTAAGTCATTATCTTCATGATCACTACATCTGTTATTATTAACATCATCCATTTCAGCAATTCCATCACTGTCGCTGTTCTCATCTTCAAAATGTAATTCACTATCAACATCACTACCATTTATAGTGTTTTCATTTTCAAAAAGACTATTATTAGATGCCTCAGATCCTGCTGATAATATTGCTGATAATTCAGACCTATTTGTTTCTGAAGGAATATCTTCATTGTTGATCTCTGGAATAGGCATATGAATTTCTTCATTATCATCGGACGAAGTTTTTGCTTCGTAGACCGCGGTTATTCGTCTCCTTAAATCAGCCAGATTTGCTTCAATCTTACTTTGGCGAATTAATTCCTTGATAAATTTCTTCTGCGCATTTCTACGATACTTCACATGTAAGAACAATATATAAAATAAATATTTATTATATAAAAACAATTAATATATAATAACATTAATATATGTATGCTGCTTATGTTGCATTTACAAGAATATAAAAATCTCGATAGTACGCAAATCATAAATAAATAATGGCAAAAGCAAGAAGTATAAGAATAGTGGAATTATTGATGATCGATAACATTTAACCTGCATAATAAGGTTATAAAGTAAAGCATATGAGAGCACACAACGTTTCCAATTAAATAAACCTGAACAAATATTTATTAACAAATTAGGAACTATATGAAAATTATATTTCACTAGTTATTATTTATGAAGTAATCATAATTGTCTATAAACTCTTTAAGAACACAAAACAAGTAGAAAACTATCGATCATCTGATGTCATTTTGACATTATAATAACCAATAATAACCAAATATTGATATTATGATAACATCAAACGACGATATATAGTACAAATATATATGTAGAAAACGAGAATTCTTGAAGTTAAAAACAGATAAATGAGAAATAACACTATGAAAAACTTACCGGTGGACTTTCACTCATTTTCGATAATTGATTGCTGACTTTATTAAATAGCACAACTCAGCACTCTCAGCAGTGATGCCAGACACGAAACACGGCTGCAGTATGTTGTGATGACCTCGGCAGCCAAGCACGATCACGCACGATCACGTCAATTGCGCGCGACACACGATATCCAACGAACATAACCTTGCACTCGTCGCAGCACGCTCATTGGATATCGTGCGTCGCGGGAGGGTCCCGTTTGCCTACAAAACGATTGCCTACAGGTTTGTTTGCACACACCCATTGCACACAATCCCGATAGCACACATTTCAAATTGCCTACAGAGCGATTGCCTACAGGCATTATTGCGCACATATTTCTTTGTCTACACGATCATATTGCGCACAGCGCATTGCACACACAACCGTATTGCACACAGCGCATTGAGCACACGACCGTATTGCACACAGCGCATTACACACATGACCGTATTGCACACAGCGCATTGCACACACGACCGTTTTGCACACAGCGCATTGCACACATGGCTGTTATTGCACACACGACCGTATTGCACACAGCGCATTGCGCACACGACCATATTGCATACACGGCCGTATTACACACACGGCCGTATTGCACACACGTCCGTATTGCACACACAGCCGTATTGCACACACGGTTGTATTGCACACACGGCCGTGTTGCACACACGACCGTATTGCACACACGACCGTATTACACACACGGCCGTGTTGCACACACGACCGTATTGCACACACGACCGTATTGCACACACGGCCGTGTTGCACACACGGCCGTATTGCACACACGGCCGTGTTGCACACACGGCTGTATTGCACACACGGCCGTGTTGCACACACGGTCGTATTGCACACACGGTCGTATTGCACACACGGCCGTATTGGAATATTGCTTTAGTTTTATGTATTCTAGAAAACGATAGAAATGATGACGACGTTTATACCGAAGTTTGAATATCGATGATATAACTTAATTCGGCGTAAATCGGGCCGTGTAAACGTAGTCAATGCTGTAGCATTGATACACGCGCTTCCAAAGGTTAGCGCTATGCTAGGTTGAAAATCCAATTGCCTGTGTTATTCCTTGTTCCTGTTGCCTGTACTTTTGTATTGCATTCAGCTTAAGGCTTTGGGATACTCACCGCAGCCATATTGGAATCGTGACGTCAGACGCGAGAAATAACACGCTGAGAATTTTGCGAGCCATTTCTACATAAAAAGATATGTGGATTTAAAAAAACACTCCAGGTCGCTTTAACACACTTCTAAAATAGTCCAAAACTAATCTTTTTTGTTATAAGTTAATAATTAAGGGCCGGTTGTTCCGACTTGTTGGTAAACTACCTAATAGTTAAATCATATGTATGTCTTTGATTATCTTTTACATTAGACAAAGATAGACATATGATTTAACTATTAGGTAGCTTACCAATAAGTTGGAACAATCGGCCCTAAAGGTGGTTAAATAACTATATGGGACTTGGTGCGAAGTGTCATGATGCGATCAAGTGATTGTGCATCTGCAAGCTAGGTTTCATATTACAGTCATTTTTCAGCTGTTGATTGATTGTCAACAAAAAAAGTTAGTTTTTGGATTATTTTAACAGTGTGTTAAAACGATCTGAATTGTTTTTTTTTCTAATCAAATATCTTTGTTAAAAAATAGCACGCAAGAATTTTCCATGTATTATTTCTCGCTTCTGACGTCACGATTTTCAATATAGTTGATTAATTATCAAAAGCCTTAAAACTGTTTTATTTTTATATAGATATAGTTGTTGAAAAATCACATAATTATTACTCTTTATGAATTAAGCTAATATGGAAAAAGTCCGAAGTGCTCTTTATCCGATTTTGATGAGCTTTCAATATGTCGTTTTCTTAGTGTCACGTTCTGACTATTATAATTCATCCGTTTTTTGGTCAATGCATTTAAGCAATTTACCAGGGATTTGGACAAGTCGTGTGAAGGATATTATTATTATATTTATTATTCGGAACCGAAAAGATATCTGAGTTTATACGTATGGTAACGAGGATCAGCTTTATTTATTTGGTTATAATTAGGATAATCAACGTCGAAATCGACAGGAATAGGTTTAAAGGTGGGTGCGTTTTCTAATTGTTGCACTTGTTGGAGGAAGGGGAGAGGATTTTGATTAAAAATGACTGCTTGGTTGATCTGGAATCTGATTCGTTTAATACGAACGCGCCTACCTCCTTTCTTCGTCATTCAGCCGCGTTCACGAAAATGAATTTTAAGCTCGCCACACTCTTCGGCAGCGCTCAAAACCAATCCGCCACACCCTCTGCTCGCCACACTCTTCGTCAGCGCTCAGATTGTTAGCGTATAGAGGTCAAATTCACTTTCGGGAATTTGTCGAGATTATTGTCTTTTTCTGGAAACCAACTCCGTAATTGCCACGCTTTCGGCAGCGGAAGTACTGGATCGCCACACTCTTTGTCAGCGCCCCAGCACAGATCGCCACGCTTTATCGGCGGAAACTGCGAGTCGGAATCCCAGAAGTGACAGTGGTTATTACGACCCCCAAGAATCAACCCCGTAATCGCCACGCATTCGGCAGCGAAAGTACTGGATCGCCACACTCTTCGCCAACGCCCCAGCACAGATCGCCACGCTTTATCAGCGACAACTGCGAGTCGAATCTTAGAAGTGATCGATTTGTTGATTAAAAATACGAAATGAGATTCCAGATTTTTACACTTGTTCCTTTTTAAACTTATCTTACCTTTATTTTATAAATCTCAATACAACTTGTGCGTGAAGCGCGGTCTTATGAGGTATGAGAGTGTAGGTACTAAATCCCAGAATTGAGCGCGAATGCTCGAACTTAGCGTATAGGGGAACGTAGGAAATCGAATAAGGTTAGGAGAAAGTCTGAGAATTACGTCTAGTCAAGACCGAAGTTAAAACTTATCTGCTTTCCGCGGCGTTTTTCCGCCCTATTTATACCCGAAAAAGACCGGAATCTCCCGCGCGAGATTCCCGCTTTTTTCCTACGCATCTTAAGGGGGGAGGTATTCTAGAAGCTTCTAGAACATTCTAGAAGCGTAGTTTTGGGCCCATCTGGCCCCCAGCCCTTCAACGGACTCCGATAAGATAATCTAAACATTTACACTAACTCTGGCCGTTTCCTCGGAATTCCGAGCCTAGCGTGCGTCGTCTAAGCGTTCAAGACTTTTAACGTGCGTCGTCGGAAATATAAAATTTCCGTACGTAACATTAGATGAAAATAAATGTGATAATATGGACTATTGAATTATAAACAAGGATTTCTGGATAACAAAATATGTATTCTCCTCAAGTTACAAATTGTAACTTACAATGAATGTTACTTCTCGTACGTTATTACATAGACCACGGTCGTATACACAGGTCTGGAAACCAAGTCAAATTTCAGTGGTGGGGGTAGTCCGCTTAGAGTTGTAAATTTTATGTTTCTGGCCGCCACTACGCGTCGCTTTTGGTTATGGTACCTGGTTAAAATAAAGCGCGTGAATAACCTAACCTAACCTGCTTGGTCCTCGCTCCTGCTAGTAAAGCCTGGTAAAGCCAGGGCCATCGTTGATCGTCGAAGAAGCGCGGAAAGCTCCACTCCTCGTCGGTTCTGTTGTTCGGCGGATCGTGCGTGTTTAATATCATTAATACCACGTGCGATTGTGTGATACTGTGCGATTTAATGACTAAATCGTGCGCGGTGCCAATGTGCAAATCGCGAAATTATTCAGCAAAGAAATGTTCGTTGTTTAAAGTGCCGTCAAATATCGAACAATGTAAAAAATGGATTGCTGCGATTCCGGGCATTGTTGATCTGAAGCCGTCGCAATTCGTTTGCGAGAAGCATTTCGAAGAACATCACATCCTCAAGAAATGGGTGAAATACGATAATGATCGGATTATCGCCGAAGTAAGTTTAATGATGATTACATTTTTTCTATGTTTTAATTATATTATAATTATATATACAAATTTGACTTGCGTGACTATTTACATAAGTAAATATTTTGATTCGTTTTTGCTGGGTTAACTTTAAAATGATCTTGTTACTTCATTGCATGTTTATTGAAGGCTCCTTACATGCGCACTCGACTCCATCCGTTGGCTGTTCCTTCAAAATTTGACTGTCAGAGAAAGGTGGAAAATATCGCCACTGCTAAGGATTGTTCAAGTGGCCAACGCATCAGTGCAGAGCATAATTATTTCTCTTTGGACGAGCCCTCGATGAATACAACGGTCGACGAATCTTGCAATGAGAAGGAGCCTTCTTTCGTACAAGGTATACTTTATTATTCATTAATTCTTTAGAATAGATATGGACATTGTGGCATCTGAAACAGAGAGTAACTAAATATTACAATTGCATGAGTGTATGTTTTTTATATTAAAAAGTTATTAACAATAAAAGTTTTAAAAATATAGCAATTATTTTAAGTATTGAGAGGCATAAGCGACTAATATTACGTTTTTTGTTAAAGCAGAGAATACTTTATTTCACAAAAAAGTCATCTTACCAAAACACATTTAAAGCAGTAAATTGTTGATAAATTGTTTATTGAATATATGTGAGTATTGGAAGGCATAAATGACTAATATATATGTCAAAATAGTTCACGCATATACTGTCCACGCGAGACGAGTTGTCACGTGGTGGGTTCGTGGCGTGCTTTACGAGCTGCTGTGTGAATATTTGTGGCGATATACAATAAACGAGCTTGTAAAGCACGCCACAAACCCGTGACAACTCATCTCGCGTGGAAAGTGTATGCGTGAACTATTTTGACATATATATTAGTCATTTATGCCTTCCAATACTCAAAATAGTTGCTATATTTTTCAAACATTTTTTTGTTAATAACTTTTTAACGAATAACGACCACCGGCTAAAAACTTTTGAAGGTCACTCAGGAGAGTGACCTTGACAACATATGTCAAGGTCAAAATAATCCAAGCTGTGTTAGTTATTCTATATAATTACCGTTTTAAATTTGAATTCTTTTCACAGATGTAAAAACCAATGGGTCTTCGGTAATGGATAGAGTTGATATAAAAACCACGAATATAATACTCCATGAGGATCTTTCGTCAAGAGATGTAGCCACTATCGAGTCAATTCAGGAACAACAAATTCAAGATGTAACCACTGTCGAGTCAATTCAGGAGCAACAAATTCAGGATGTAGCCACTGTCGAACCAATTCAGGAGCAACAAATTCAGGATGTAGCCACTGTCGAACCAATTCAGGAGCAACAAATTCAGGATGTAGCCACTGTCGAGTCACTTCTCGAGCAACAAATTCAGGATCATCTGGTGGCACATTGTGCACCTGATGTGTGTGAACGTCGCTTTCACTTTTCACAAGTCACTTTAACTATGGTAAGTAAAATCGCATTTAAATAATAATTGTAAAGCGCGTTTTTCAAAGTTTTCATTCGTCTCTGTTTGCATAGGTACTCCTGGAAAAATTACGGACTCTACCTCGAAACTATGGCCGTGGACTGTCGGTGAACTAAGCACCGATATCGGCAGTTTTCTGTTCACATACGCTATAACGAAGATGGAAAACGACGATAAATTCCCGGTTATAGAAAAAAGTATACAGCTTTGCGCCAACAAAGAACTTCGCTACTTTGTGTATGGAAGTGTCGTTAAGGTACACGGATGTAAACTCCCTCAAATCTTGGAAGACATAGCGTCGCTACCGCAAGCTTTGAAAAAGTTTCAAAATATAAATGTGTGCAACGGTCTCGGCACCATCAACGTTCATCATCTGTCGGCGGATAGTGCGTTTGAAGATTATGTCGATCGATGGCGTTCCAAAAACTGCACATTGATCTCAAAACGGAAGAGGTGTGACCACTGCAGGAATGTGAGAAACGTAGTGCACATGAAAGAAGCGAGATCGAAAACGAAAGTATCGTTAAAGCGTGTATGTCGAGTTTCCAATCCGATAGATCAAAGGAAGTTAATCGCGCTGCGCAAAAAATGTTTTCGTGAAAGACGGCAGAAGAAAACAGCCCAGAAACGCATACAATTATTACAAGAATCCTTGCAAAATAAAGCAACCGAAATTGCTTCAATTCGTGGCGAAACGTTGGTCGGCAAATGCTCGAAATTAAATGTACCAACAAGTCAACAAACTGTACTCCGAGAAATAATCGCGGCTGCAGGGAAGACAAACGACAAAAGTCGGCGCTATGGGGAGGAGTGGATTATGCTTTGTCTACTGATGAACATAAGATCACCAGGTTACTACGAGTTCCTCCGTAAGAATAACGTTTTACCACTGCCCTGTCATCGAACGATCCGCAGTTATTTCTCACTTGTCGACATGAAATGCGGTTTTGACGAAGAGTTTGCGAAATTGCTCGCAAAATTTTAAGACGAAAACTCTTTTGCAGCGACATGGTGTACTTCCCCTCGATGAAATTAACTTGAGGAAGTCAGTGGCCGTGTGTTCAAAAAACTTAACCTATGTTGGATTAACTGACTTCGGTAACGATGGGCCGCAATTGACTAACATTGAAGATCAAGCAACACATGGTCTCGTTCTCATGTTTCAGTCTCTTGCTGATTCATACGCACAACCAATCGCAGTGTTTGCTTCGAAAAATCCTGTAAAGAATGATGAGCTTGCGAAGCTAGTTATTAAAGCTATTGTGTACCTGGAAAGGACCGGAGCAAAAATTCACGGAGTCATCGCTGACAGCGCATCGACGAACGCAAAGATGTGGTCCCTATTAGGTGTCTCAGGTTCGATGGAGGATACAAAAACGTGGTTCACGCATCCTGTAGATGACGACCAAAAAGTTTTCGTCTTCTCTGATGCGCCCCATGTCATCAAAAATGTTTGGAACAGGCTGTATAACAAGAAAAAATTGCAGGTAAATTTTTAGAAGCTTATGGTTGCTTTGAAAGTATTTTGAACCGTAAACAATAAAACTTAACAAATTTTTAAAAACTTACCTGAATGACGTGTTCTTAAAAACCCAATCTAAAAAAAAAAAGATAATGAAATGTTAAGAAGGCCACGCAAAAGCATAACTCATTTTTTTTTATTACCTACCGTTATGACGCCTTCATTACTTGAAGGAAGAACTTATCTGACTAACGTATCTCTGGGAAATCGACCTGAAAAAAGATTAAGAAATATTAAGTGTTATTTTGACCAAACTCCGATTAACTTAATCGTTGATTAGTCCATTGGAAATGACCAATCGCATTTGCTCATTAAGCAGATTGACAAATGCGATTGGTCATTTCCAGTAGACTAATCAACGATTAAGTTAATCGGAGTTTGGTCGAAGTGGCCCTTATAAAGAGAATCACGCGAAAGTTTGACGCATTTTCTCATTGTTACTTACCCTCATAATGCCTTCGTTACTTGAAAGAAAAACTTGCTTGACTAACGTATCCCTGGAAACCCGAACTAAAAAGAAAAAAATTTTGAGAAAGTAACGCGAAAGTGTAACTTACCTGATCGCAATGAAATTAATGTTTATGTGTTCAATTCCGCAGGTTAAATCGTCCAACAATTACATATGTTGGGATTACATCGCAGCTCTATTCAACCTTGACATTCAACATGCTGGGAATGCGAGGGCCTGTCCAAAGTTAACACAACGTGCCGTTGTGTTAGACAGCACTTCGAAAATGCGCGTTCGACTTGCGACACAGGTAATTTATGTTCCACTTACGTTTTCATTTTTTTAAAATAGTTTGCCCATTTCATGAGTAATGTGTTTTGTATTTGCACTGTTACAGGTTTTTAGCAACTCTGTGGTACAAGGGTTATATTTTTATTTACGCTATAATCCGGAAGGACCTCTGAAAGAATGTGAGGAAACGATCGGGTTCTGTAAGCGAATGAATGATATGTTCGATGCGTTGAACCGCAAAACTCCGAATGAAGGGCTTACCCCAGAGAGTAAAGACTTCAAGGTATGCATATGATGCTTCTCGAAAAGTTTACCATAAATTATTGAAAATTTATTTATCTTCGTCGACAATTGCTTTCGTACAAGCGTTATCTTCATCTTATAACTTCAGGTATTGCAAGAATCTCTTGAATGGTTAAACGAGTGGGAGACGGCATTGCAAAAAGGGGAGATAACGGCTGATGAATATTTAACAAGAGAGACTTCGAAAGCGTTGCGAATATCTCTGCGATCTACTATGGATATGTGCTGTTATCTCATCGGAAAATTTGATTTCCAATATCTATTAACAGGAAAAGTTAATCAAGATAACTTGGAGGTACTTTCCAATTTATAATGACTTTTTTAATACAATAATTATTTGCAATAAATAAATGTACATGTACGTACGATTTTTCTAGAAATTCTTTGGCACCATTCGTCAAGCCGCAGGGTGTAACGATCACCCACACAGCCCCACGTTCTTGCAGCTGTATAAAATATTGTCGGTGTATAGCATAATAAAGCCTCCAAAATTTGGAAATTGCACTGTGTCCGAACAATCGTCGCCACAGCTTCTGCTGTCATTGCATGATTTAAAAACAGCCTATGGGCAAAAGTCTGAGGCAAAAAGTGTTAAGTATCAACGTGAAATTCGAGCGAAGCTAGACGAGATTCTGCAGCACGACGATTGGGAGGCAGATGACGTCATTGAGAATAATCCTGACCACGATTATGCCCTGTCCGATTCCCCTATCCTTGACTGTATTATTTACTACGTTACAGGTTTTTTATTTTAAGATCTATTTCTTATATCGTAGGTATTTTTGTATTGTAGACTGATATTGCTTCTCGTTTTCGCCATGAATTGCTATTGCATGCTTTAGTTTTGTTCATAGTTATCATCGTAGACTAGAATATTTCCTCTCGTTGCATGTCATCCGGACATGCGACATACTCCTTTACATATTTATATGGGATTCACAGGTTACCTATGTAAGCAAGTATTGAAAATTCACAAAAAATGCGTTACTTGTCAAGAAGCGATAAAATCAGACTCTTCTAGTTCATCTTCAGTGTCGCATTTGGTCGATCTAAAATCAAGAGGAGGACTGATTCACGCAAATTTGAGTTTTTTTAACTTAATTCGTCACGTAGAAGCATGTTTTGCTAAATATGCATCCCGGCGCGATGTTTTTGATTGCACGCTAGATGAAGTTATGTCTTCTTTTAAATTCACTTTTCCTTGCAAAGAGCACACCTCAGACATTTTGTCATATTCGATAATATATTACATACGACTAAGAATGAGACAAAATGCCCACCAAGAAAATCTCAAAGTTGCAAAGAAATTTGTTGTAAAAAAATTGTCTAAATTGACAAATCAATAAAATTTGTTTATGATTTTTAATGTTATGTTTCACCCTCTTCCCCTTTCTGAATAAAAATCGTACATGCTTATCAGCGTCGTTTTAATTAACGAAATTTTAGATGTCTTTCAATATTTATAATGATGAAATTATTCATATATGCAATGTATAATAGGCATATTAATTTTCATTTTATTTCTTATTCTCTATTTTTCCGGAAATATCCATACATACACATATATATCATACACACGGTCTTATAATATATCATACATACACACATGCATTTGTTGTACATACATGTATATATATATATATATATATATATATATATATATATAGGTTAAGAGATTTCATGCGCAGGGCGCTTGCGCTATGCGAACCAGGACCATAACACGCAGCGCAGCCCTTGTGGCCACAAGCCAAATAAATTCTCACACGCTAAGCGAACCATCCCCACCACCTTCGTTTCCGGACCTGTGTATACGACCGTGGCATAGACTGACTCGGCGGAAGTTTTCTACCGCCCTCTGCCTAACCGATACGCCCGTTAGAGGGGAGGGACCGCGCTTCATTTAAAAGCTGTTACGATATTACAATACTCTCCTCCTAAGGGCCGGTTTCACCGTCTCCGATTAATTTAATCGGCCGATCAAGTGTCAATCATGATTGGTCAGTCTGCCTAACGACAAATGTGATTGGTCAGTTCCAATGGAATAATCGGCCAATTAAACTAATCGGAGATGGTGAAACCGGCCCTAAGTCTTTGAAATAAAAACTAAGCTTAAACTACTCAGGGCAATAACGGTCAGGTTTCTTGCGCACCCTGCTACTCCTGATATTTCCGGAAGTTACAGTTGGCACCTCACTAGCATGTTCATTAGAACTACCAGGCGGCAGGTTGTCTAAATTTTGTTTAGGTTTTTCAACATTATTTGCTCTGGCAGGAGAGGCAGGCTGCGGCAGATTATCGTCCTTATAACTAATTACAGTAGGAATTTGTTTATCAATATTGTTGCTTATATCTAAATCATTACGCGAATTGTGAGTGCAATCATCATTGGGAGTAGCGGATATTAACTGATCCAAGTGCCTTTTCCATACCTCACCGGTTTTCAATTTGACCAGATATGTACGAGAGCCTAGTACTTCTGTGACCACCGCGGGAGCCCAGTTTTTCTTGTTGATGACTCGATAATCACGTGCCATCACAGGATCGCTTTCCTTGAATACAATGTCGCGGGTTCCTCTATGCTGTTCTTGCTGACGTTCAAGTTGCTTCTTTTTAAAAGATGGCTTTATCAGGTCCATTAAGGTTCTGACATTGCGGTTGAACATTAGTTTGCCTGGCGTTTCTCCTGTCACACAATGAAGCGTTGTTCTATAGGTAAATAAGAATCTGTTGAGAAGAGTTCTCAAGGATGTTAGTCGATTCTTGGGATCCTTCATTGCCTTGGTTAAATCAGTCTTGAACGTTCTGACAAAGTTTTCAGCAGCACCATTTGTTGACGGGTGAAATGCTGGCGAAGTGCTGTGCTTGATCTTATTTCTTGTGCAGAATGCTGAAAACTCTTTCGCGGTGAACTGCGCACCGTTATCAGTGACAATTTGGGATAGCAGTCCAAAATGAGCGAACATTTCTCTGAGCGCTTCAATTGTGGAGGAAGTATCTGTGTTTTTCATGATGAAAACTTCCGGCCACTTAGTGTAAGAATCAATGCTCACTAAGAACATATGTCCTTTAAATGGCCCAGCAAAATCGAGATGAATTCTCTCGAACGGCTTTTCTGTTTGCTGCCACTTTAATAGAGAGGCTTTTTCAGGCTCAGTTCTGAATGACATACATATCTCGCAACTCTTGACTAAGCGCTCAAGATCTTGATCCATGTTCGGATACCAAAAGTAAGATCTTGCTAGTTGTTTGACCTTCGTTATTCCAAAGTTATTTTTGTGAAGCTGCTTTAACATTGCCGACTTCATTTTCTCCGGTAGTACAACTCTATACCCCCACATTAAGATGCCTTGATCTGTGTTAAACTCATTTTTACGAGTGTGAAATGGCTTAAGGTCTTCTTCAATCCGTGACGGCCAAGTGTCGTCGACATAAGTCATTACGCGACTTAATAGGGGATCAGTTCGAGTTGCATCACGAATTTGTAGATAATCCAGGGGGAGCCTGTCTTCCAAGAAGTGTAGATACTCGATTTCTGACTCCTCTTCTATTTCTGAAGACACGGGCAAACGCGACAAACCATCGGCTCCTCCGTTGTTACTGCCTTTTACGTATTGTAGCTCATAATCAAAATCGGATAAAAATATGGCCCATCGCTGCAGACGGCCTGCTGCCATAACAGGAATGCCTTTCTTCTCACCAAATAGAGCTAATAATGGCTTGTGATCCGAAGCAAGAATGAAATGTCTTCCTATGAGGTATTGACTAAATTTCTTTACGCCCCAGTAGATGGCTAACGCTCCTTTGTGAATCACAGAATATCCTTTTTCGGCTTTAGATAATACTCTTGAAAAGCTATTGATCTTTTCGTTCCATTCGGGTAAACATGTAGTAAGACTGCACCAATTCCATGTTGCGAGGCATCACATGCTACTTTTATTGGGAGATCCGGATTGTAATAGGTTAATACAACATCCGACATCAATATTGACTTGGCCTTTTTGAAGCTCTCTTCGCAGTTGTGGTTCCATTTGAAAGTAACGTTTTTCTTCAGCAGTTGATACAAGGGTTCCAATATTTCAGATAAATTATGAATAAATCGTCCATAATAATTTACCATGCCAACAAAAGCACGAACCTGTGTGACGTTATTTGGTCGTGGTGCTTCTGCTTTGGCTTGAACTTTCTTGGGATCCATATGTAACCTTTTTGCGTTGATGACATGACCCAGAAAATGTATATCATTTTTAAAGAATTCACATTTGTCCAAGTTTAGTGTGAATCCTGCCTCCTTGAGTCGGGTTAGAACTGCTCTCAGATTGGACAAATGTTCCTTTTCTGTTTTTACTGTGACACGAATGTCATCAATACATACTCCAACACCTTCAAGACCACGTAACACCTTTTCCATTGTTATTTGAAATATGGCACTCGCAATTTTTGTGCCAAACGGTAGACGATTCACTAGATATATGCCTCTATGAGTGCTCCAAGCCAATAATAATTCCCGTGTATTTTGATCCAACGGCAGTTGGTTGAAAGCATTTTTGAGGTCTAGTTTTATAAATTTTTGTCTTTTACGAACAGCTGTGAACATTTCCTCAATTTTGGGGAATGGATAATCGATGTCTTCCAGATGCGGGTTAACGGTTAAACTATAATTAGCACAAAGTCGTAACGTTTTGTTGGCTCTTAATACAGGTACTAGTGGCGTGCCCCAACGCGAACTTTCTACTTTAGTAATAATTCCCTGTTTTTCCAATTTAGTAAGCTCTGCATCAACTAATTCGCGAAATGCAAAGGGAATAGGCCTTGGTTTACAAAAAACTGGAGATACATTCTCTTTGAGTTTTAATTGAATTGTTTCATACTTGTATGTACCAATTTTAGGTTCAAAAACGCTCGCAAACTCTGTCAATAATGATTGCAAACTCAATTCATCCTTAATATTTCCATCGTTTTTAAAATCAATAGCTAATAATTTTACTTGGAAATTTTTAAACATTTTGAATGCTAACATTAAATCACGGCCCAATAACGGCTTACATTTGCTTTTTACAACTAATAATCTGGCGGATACGGAACGCTTACCTAAACTAACATTAACAATAATTTTGCCCATTGGAATGATTGTGCTACCGTCATACATTTTTAATTTAACAATCGAAGATTGTAACGGAATATTTTTAAATATTTCCTGATACAGATTATATGGTACTATCGACATGCCGGCTCCAGAATCTACCTCCATCACCACTGGGATGTTGTTAATTTTAACGTTGACTCTTAACGGTTCCACAATAGATCTGTTGCCATTTAAATTGAACCTTTTTAACTTCCTTTTCTGAAGCTTCCGATTTTTCTGAATGATGCAAATAGTTTGTGAGAGCCTCAGATTTTTTGCATACTCTCGCAATATGACCCATTTCGTTACATGTTTTACATTTGTACTTTTTATACCTGCAATTAGAAAAATCGTGATTAGTATTACCACATGCAAAACATTTAGGTTGACCTGTTGGAGAAGAAGATTCTTTCGATCCAGTTTTAGTGGATGCCATCGCTAATTTCTTCTTGTATTTATTTTGTGTTTTTGGTTTGGCTTGAATCTTATGAATGGATGTGGAGGTTTCACTAAGAGCTGTTTCTTTCTTTAAAGCTAACTCCAATAATTCTTGAATTATTTTTGTCTCAGTTTCCTCACATAACCTGTCCAAAATTTTTCCTGGCAACAAGCCACTCACAAAACGATCACGCAGAACGCTGTTTAAATTGCTACCAAAGTTACAAAGAGCAGCTAAACTTTTGAGACGTGCATAATATTTAGCAATAGATTCCTCCTGAATTTGCTGTAGTTTATAAAACTCAATGCGTTTTCGCCAAACTGAAGTTCTGGGAGAAAACTATGTGTCAAGCAAGTTGCATAATTCATCAAATGTTTTTGATTCTGGTAATTCCGGATCGCATAAATCGCTCAATGTGCGGTAAACTGATTTGGAGACCGACGTAAGTAAAACAGCCACACGTCTGTTGCCCTGGATTTCATTGGCTACAAAATATTGCCCAAAGCGTTGCCGATATAGCTTCCAATCGTCACCTTCTTCATAAATTTCCAGACGACCCACATTACCAAAAACAACTACAGGGGACTGCTGAGCCATGACGTACGTGAGAGAGTATCGAGAATAACCTTAATCGTCTTTTCGTGTGCAAGTACTTTGGATAATTATGTCCACTTAACCTCATACAATAAAAATCGAGCACGTTTATCAATTTAGTCTCGTCGCTAATTTGTGATAATGTGGACTATTGAATCATAAACAAGGATTGCTGGATAACAAAATATGTATTCTCCTCAAGTTACAATAAATGTTACCTCTCGTACGTTATTACATAGACTGACTCGGCGGAAGTTTTCTACCGCCCTCTGCCTAACCGATACGCCCGTTAGAGGGGAGGGACCGCGCTTCATTTAAAAGCTGTTACGATATTACAATAAGGGATACGTATTTTTTTGGTACATATCCAATCGTATGTTTAAAAGTTTAAAAAACTTCTTTCAAAAAAATCAAATTTTCTTTTTTGGGGTAAAAATATCTCTAAAACTATTTAAGATAAAAAAAGATTTTTTAAACAAAAGTTAAATGATTTTGAGCATATTTTGAAACAGTGACAAAAATTTGCTAATTAAAATATTTATTATTTTAAAAATTTTAAAGGAATAAAAGAATTTAAAAATATTTTTGTCACTGTTTCTCTCTCTCTCTCTCTCTCTCTCTCTCTCTCTCTCTCTCTCTCTCTCTCTCTCTCTATCTATCTCCATCTATCCCTCTTCATTCCATTCAACTTTTGTTTAAAAAACTTTCTCTATATTTTTTATAGCTACGGAGATATTCGCCCCGAAAAAAAATCTGATTTTTTCAAAAGGGTGTTTTACTCCCTAAACATACGATTAGGCACGTATAAAAAAATACGCGTCACTTATTTTTATCCAAAAAACGACATATTAACAGTTCATCAAAATCAGATAGTGGACACTTCGGATCTTTTTCTTAAATAATAAATTTATCTAAAAAAAAAATTAATACAAGTAAAATACAAAAGAAAAGTGCAAGGTATAAAAAACAAAAAAATTACTTATATGTTTCAAGTTCTGTAAGGATATGTCGTTTTATGTAGATATAACACGAATACATGTTGTATATTCTTTCCGACATTTTCGAAACTATTAAGACTCAGACGTATGCGGGAAAACGAGACGTACATATCGGACTCGCGTGGAAAAGATTCAGTTTGTTGTTATTCATCAAACGTCGTGTCAACTTTCGTATTTTTAAAAAATCTTTTCGGCGATTTTTTTCCATTTGACTTGACAACGCATCGAGCCTGAGTAATAAAGATAGCACGCTCGTCATACCTCGTAGATTCTGTTACTGCAGAATCTATATAACGCAATAAAATACAGAAGATACGATCGTCTCTATTTGGCGACAAGTCCTGTCCCGTAGAGATATAAATGCCGTGAGTTTAATATAGTTCTGTACCGTTGGGGAGAGAATCATAGAAAAAAATACGAAAGATGGAAACGAGGGTGAATTTGTCTCTTCTTTTTAGGTTCTCGTGCATCCTCGCATGAATGTCGACATCGAGCTTTGTACATTACCTTTGAGATCCGCGACTTCAGAAACGCCGGGATCACATTTTTTTAGAAGCCCAAGATAGAATCGTATCTTCTATAATACGCCCCTCGTACGTTTCGGAAATGATTGCTCCGCTAAATGTGTCCCTCTTCTACAGTTCCCCAAAAAATTAATACAGTCCTTATATCTCTGCGTACTAAGGGAAAAAAAATTGGTGAGAATGTCGATGGTACATAAAAAAAAACCAAATACGCGCCATCAAAATGAGATGCCGTGAATTAAATGTAAACAACGAAACGTACGAAGGGCGAGGTTTTATCTTATTCTAGCGTGGTACGTCAGCTAGGTGATCATGTGTTATGCGATATCCGCTAAAAGGTATTATATACACGCAATTAATATAGTTACGGAGTAGCGTTCACATTTATCGTACAGATAGACAATATTAACCTGGATGTATTTCAAATTTGCATACTCTGCTAAACAACTCCTATATTTATCCTAACCGCTAGGTTAACTAAAAATTTTAATTTTTCTTACCGTTCAATCAACGTCATCGTAGAAAAAAAAGTAGTCGTAGTATTAATAGTAGTAATAATAGTAATAGTACAGTAATAATAGTAAATTACAGGCGAAAAGATCCATACTAATTGATTAAAAATTAGTCTATGGGCCTACACTCGACAAGCGATAACGCTTGTACAATACACTCGGTGAAACAGTATACTCGCACAAAGAGAAGAAACACAAAAAAATACAATGCACATAATATATAGACGCGTGTAAACAAAAAAAAAGTAAAAGAAAAACTAAACGTTTGCAGCCCTTTTCTCCCCGCTGGTCGATCGATTGTTCAATCATTTCCGAAAGCCGATCGCTCCTCTCCTCGAAAAGGCACGAGAAATTGTAAATTCCAAGCCTCTTAGTCTCGTATCCGCGGCGCAAGCTATAAGAAATCCGTGTGTCGTGTAGAAAAACTCCTACAAAGTATCATACGCGGGAGGGTTAAAAGTGAAGTCGTAAAGAAAATCGCAAGACATCGGCAAGACACTCGATAAAAAAAAACTTGCCCCGGTTTCCCTTCAGTCCTTGCGCGATTATTAGCGTTGGACGACGCTGATTATTGATCCAAAAGGGAGATCGATTGTGGTCGGCGACGCAACGGGAATGACAGCCGGGAGAAGCCGCCGCTTTACTAACAGAAACGGCATCCCCAGGTCGCCGTGTATCGCATTGACGAGTAAGTTAGGGAGGACGAGCGATCGTGGACTCGCTGCTTTTTCGGTCTATGTATAGATATAACACGAATACATGTTGTATATTCTTTCCGACAAAATGGGCAAATGCGGTCTTCCAAATGTTCTTTGCAATTATTGCAAATGCATAAATGTCTACATGGGACAAATATATGAGTAGCATCGACGCTTAAGCACGTGCAGCATGAACCACGGTTACGTTCGCCCGGCGTTACTGGATCTATTGAAGTAGGATAGAAAGCAGTGTTGGGCATTATTTAGATAAAACTTTATTTAGATAAGAGTGAGAATAAAATTTTATGCGATAAAAGTTTATTCGTTACTTGTAAATAAGGATTTATTCGAATAAATTTTTATCTGCAAATCAGAAATACAATTTTATTTGAATAATTTTTTATCCGAATAAAATATTGTTCGAATAAAAAAGTATTCATGTCTGGCGAATAATTTTTTATTCGGACAATATTTTATTCGTAAATCACGGATAAAAAATTATTTGAATAAAATTATATTTCTGACTTGCAGATAAAAATTTATTCGAATAAATTCTTATGTACAAGTGACGAATAAAATTTTATTGTATAAAATTTCGGTAGAATATAAGGCTATAAAATTAAAAAACAAGGAAAACTTAAAGAAATAGCTAGTTTCGAGTCGGAGTTTTTTTGTAAGCTCAAACATTGATTTTAGCTACGATACAAGGAGAGAAATTTTTTTTGTTAGAGAACTTTTTCTTTTTACATTTATTGCTCTGTATAACATCATAAAAGAAAAATACATAAAAATAATACTTGAAAAACGTAGTTTTTGTGTCTATAAGAAATTAAAAAAAAATTAATTGCAAAAAAACAAAAAAGTAAAATAAAAATGTCTCCACATCTTCGATTGACCTCGGTCAATAACTCATGAGCCGGTCAATGAGATGAATAAGGCTGGTTTATGATGTATTGCGTGTGGGTCTAGTATAATAAACTTAAAATAAGTTTACATATGCTTATATGTGAATACAGTATACCTAATGTAAATAAAATTAAGAATCACTTTTTGTTAACGTTACAAAAATACATTATCTTAAATCGCAGCATTATAATTGCATCTATTATTGCCACTTTCATTGGGCAGTTGACCACACGGTACTGCAGCTTTCAATGTAAAAAAAATCTAATAATTCTTACTCGTTTACATAAGATTTAGAATAATTTCCCTTCAAAACAACTTTCATTTCGAACATTTTATCTGACAGCTTACTACTTTTTGGAACATTTGTCATGGTAGCGTAGGAAAATAATCGTTCAACGGGGGCAGAGGACGGCAGTGGTGTATTATAACGCACAAATACTTTTTTTATTGCTGGATAAGATTTGAGCATTGAAACTTCTCGAGTACTGTCACTTAAATACTTTGAAACTACCATATCTATCGTACATGAATCTCCGCAAGCTGCTGATTGTGATTCCATCGCAAAATCAAAGTAATCGTCAAACGGATCCGTTTCTTTTTCGGAAACTTCTACACAATTACTCTCTGCTGCAACTGCTTTTTTAAAAAGTGATAGTATCTGAGCTGATTCAAGGCCAATGCATGACAACCATCGATTTCTGAACCTTGGATATGACAATGTGGCAATTGCAGCATTCTGTGCTGATACCGCAGACATGTCAAAGAAATCTTTAAATCGTCTTTCGACACTTTCCAAAAGAGCATCCGATAGTGGTCTACAATATTTCAACTCCTTGTTTTGTAAAACTTGTAATTTTTTACGTAATGCGAAAAGGCAAGGGAGAACAATTCCGTAATATACATTATTTTCCCCTTGCAGAATATCGAGAGCTTCAGCCACAGGAGCGACACATGACAGATGTTCCTCAATGTAAATAAAATCAGTCTCCTTTAAAGTATTCTTGATATTGAGCGCTCGACTTAACTGAGGACACTTTTCACGAATTTTTACAATTTGGCGCAGAGAATCATATAATGAATTCCACCTAGTTTCACCTGGCCTGCTCAACGTATGACCTAATATGTCCATTAGTATTTCTGCAGACTTTGGACGTCCAACGAATCTCCATAACACCGTACATTTGGCCATTGCCTGTTCATGCACTGATAATAGCGATGGAAAGCTGTTGATAGCTTTTATGGCATCGCTCGCGACACAAAGATTGAGCGTATGTGCACAACACCTGAGATGTTGTGGCAGAGGCTTATTTGGCTCTAAAGCACATTCTTCATCAGAATCTAGAAATTGTAATGTTATGCATACATAATATAATATATAAATCGAATCGTAATATAATTAATTTTGGCTTCATTTTTAATAATAGTGCAGGTGCAGCATTAATTTTAAACTGGTGAAAAAAATATTACCCATCGGAATTGATTGAAAATCCTCATCGTCGCTTTCTTCATCTGCTGATGTATCCGAAAATTCATTATTTTCACCATCAACGTCCCTTTGAAAGTTACAAAGTTTTACACCAAGAACCCTGAAAGCTTTAGCAAAGTTACTAGCATTATCAGTGACAGTGGCTAATATTTTTGACGAATCTAAACCAAACTCGGAATGAATATCGCATAACATCTCAGCAATCCTATCGAAACTGTGTGTTCCTTGGAATCTCCGGCAGGCCAAAACTGCAGATTGTCTCTTTAACGAATTAATGTTAATCCAGTGTGCAGTTACTCCTAAAAAACTTCTTTTCTTCGAAGACCACACATCAGCTGTGGTACAAATATATTGCGCTTCTTCAGTTAAAATTTTTTTAATAGATTTGGTATTGCTTTCATACAAATCTTTTATTCTTCTACCAAGAGAGCGTCGACTTAGTACCGTTATTGGTTTTCCGCGGGCTTTAACTTTAAGATGATCAAATATAGCTTGGAAATAAGGATCATCTACTATCCTTAATGGGGTCATAGAGTGAACAACGAATTGAGTTATATCTTCGTCCAATTGTTCCTGTAAGCTCAGCAGTTTGCGTTTCTTGCGAGATGCAAGTTGATTTTCATCAGAACAGTCCGATGCAGATAATTTGGCTCGTTTTTCTTTGCAATATTTTTCATATTCCTTTACCAAATTACTGTCGTGCCTTCGTTTCAGGTGTGATTTGAAATTTGATGTCGATGTTAATGTACCTTTTACTTCAACAATCTTTGGTAAGCATGCTACACATGTAGCCACTACGTCGTTAGTTTTCAAGGAATTTTTACCCTGTACAATTTTGAAATACTTTCCATCTAAGATTGCCATGTTCGAGGTGATTGTATTCACTGAAGGTGAATCTCTGCTATTTTCGGTATTATCCGCACCATCATTTTCGTTTTCAGACTGTTTCATCTGCGAGGGCGAGGACGAGGACGTTGTCTGAGAGTGAGAGTCTGGTACAGTGTTTGTTCCAGATTCAGCCATGCTAACTAAAACAATGTATAATATATAAAAATAAGCAAAACATATATGTGGTATTCCACGTCAAATTGAACCTAATTCTCTGGGATTTGATCCACAATCAAATTTAAATATCTTACCTTCGATTAATAAAATATTTTTACTTCACTATAATTTGTGTGTCGATCGTCGATTCACACACATCAGACAACAGAATAACACTACTCTGGATCGAATGAAGCCAAAACAGTAATACTGGATATATCATGGTGACCGTTACACGGTCAAACGCTTGTACGATAGTTATTGTTATTGATGAAAGCGAGCGGCGCGAGCGCCAACATTTGAGACATAAATAAGACATACTGGTATTTATTCGAATCAAACTTTATTCGTATCGTACGATTGAGCATTAATTCGAATAAAAATTTATTTGTAAATTCCGAATAAAGATTTATTCGAATAAAGTTTTATTCGTATTTTATGAATAAAGATTTATTCGGATGAAAAATCATTCGTCACGTTATGAATGAAGA
Source organism: Temnothorax americanus (assembly GCF_048541705.1). NCBI lineage: Eukaryota > Metazoa > Arthropoda > Insecta > Hymenoptera > Formicidae > Temnothorax > Temnothorax americanus. The sequence continues at coordinate 187,920 of NW_027509265.1, read as the reverse complement.
TTTATCCGAATAAAATGTAGTTGACTATGTTACGAATGAGACACATACGAATGAAATTTTATTTGAATGATATTTTATTCGAATAATTTATTCTTAATTCGTTATTCGAATGAAATGTGCCCAACTCTGATAGAAAGGTACATTGATTTGTTCGTCTTCTTGGCTGGTAATAAAACTGAAATCATCGTCCGGCACGCGAAAAACATTTTCGTTATCTGTAAAGTAATAAAATAAATAAATAAAAAGAAATATTATTGATAAGAATTGATAAGCTAATTGATAAGAAAATTGATCAGTGGCTCGATTCTTGAATTCATTCGCATGAGAAATGTATGCGAAAATTCTGCTCTTATAGAAACGTTGCAAGTTGATTGGTTAAAAATTATGCGATAGTCAACCGACTTGCAACTTTTCTAAAATCAACATTTGCGCATACGTCTCTTGCAAATGAATTCAAGAATCGAGCCCCACAGATACAAAAATATAGGAATTGTGTGCATACACATATACGCACACTGCAAATACAAGTGTGTTAGTTTTACACGCATAATAAACGTCTAAAAATGACATATTTGACTGAAGTTCTTTTTACACATTTTTGGACGTTTTAAATCACGTTATTTAATACGTTTAACCGCATTAAATTAAAAGTTAATACGTTCAATTGTGCTAAATGACATGATTTAAAACGGCAAGAAATGTGTAAGAAGAGTTTTAACTAAATAACACACTTGGATTTGCAGTGTCCACTCACCTTCATTTACATACGATGTTATTTCATTCTGGTCCTCATCGGATTCTAATGCATTCGAATTCTCCGTAAATTCATCCGTTCCTCTATTTTGTTGTTCAGTATTCGTCTGATCTAAAATAGTGATAAATGTTCTTATTTTTTTATCAGCTTTTTTGTTGATATACACAACAGTATCGCGCGTCGCGCGAATCAAGCATCATAAAAAATATAATTGATAATATCGATCAAACTACACTGACTTGTACGCATGTATAGAGCAGTATATTTAAATTATTTAGACTTAAAACTAAACGCTTATCAAAAATAATTACAAAATAGTGCAATTACGCATTCATCATTGTAGTATTTTTAAGAATAATTTGACGTTTAAAATTAATTTTGATTCAATTTTTTCGTGATAATTTATAGAATTCTGAAAAAATTATATTTAGTCTAGTTGGTAAAGTATATTATTATCAGTATCATTACGACAAATAAATTAACGTGCTTCAATTATGTCGGCTTACTATACATGATCATATTTGTTACGGCAAATTTCTTATTATATTTTATGAGATGTTAGTATAATTCTACACAAAATAACAAATATATTAACGGCAAATGACAAAAACATGTTATTTTTTTTACCTTCTACAACTTCTTGGCGGCTTGGCGTTAATCTCGCGGGTCTTCCGCGCCGATTAAGAGGCCTGCCACGACCACGTCTACTTCCAATTGCAGGTTCAGCATTCAGCGTGAGGATATCGGCAGGTGCAGCTGTTAAAACAATGTAAGTATAATACACGTTTACGCGAGCGTTACTTCTGTAGTAACTTACGATAATTCCTTCGCGTAAATGAGATTTTGTAGTAACTTACGATAATTTACTCCGCGTAAACGAGTGAATTATCGTAAATTACTACAAAAGTAACGCTAACGTAAAGTAACGTAAACGTAGTAATATAGTCTGATATAATGTAATGAAGCATGAAATATCTTGTAAAATATTTACTTCTCATTTATTTTTATATTTTTATGCACAAAAGATTAAATAAATAAGAAATAAATAAATCGATTAATATAAAGAAAAAATATAATTGCAATTAAAAAAAACTTACAAGTTGCAATGTACAATTGCATACTTTTTTAAAATCAATTTTTTTTAAGACCAATTAGTTTATCTCATTATTTTACACAAAAGTATAAAGATAAGATCATCGAAAATAAATGTTCTATATGATATTTCATATAATATCTTGGAGCCTATTTTACGTATCTTTTCACGAAGTGAAAATGCGAAAAGTGTCAGAATTCACTATAGAGTATCTATGATTTCATTGATCGAAATCTAAGTAAATCTGTTCGCATTTTTACCTCGTAAAAAGATATATGTAATAGGCCCCCTTGTGTCAAATTATGTTAGAATGAAATATTAAACGTCTCGCTAAATATTCGTTTCTTTTTTATAATATTTCCTAATACTTTTCCTTATACTTTCGTAGAATAGAGATAGGTGTTAGATAAGGATTTTTATATTAATATAAAAAAGAATCAAAACTTATGTGAAAGATAACTTATATAGTTCCAGTATAATAAAAAATATGAATAATTTTTGACAGCCAATATGAGAGAAAGTAAGGCATAGTTTCTTACTTCTTTGCGTATTATCACGTCTATTGCGTCCACCGCGTTTACCACGACGTCTTTCGCGAGATCTTCCGCGAACATGCGAAGAAAACTTGTTCGTCCTAGCATCGTCCAATATAGGGCTGCCCGCTCCGAATGAGTAATAATTGTTTCCGACTCTATCAATTGAATGTAGAAGATGAATTAAAAATTAAAAATGAAAAATATATGATATACAGAATAATATTAGAACAATTACTTGGCCTTTGAAAAACAATTCTGAGACGACTTTTTTTCAAAACTTGGTCGGAAACTTAATCTTTTAATTATAAAAAGAAAATTACGAATCGGATATAGGAGATAGGCAAAAGCGGCGCAATTCGCCGCCAGACTCGAGATTATACATACATAAAGGCCTATACGACTGACGATAAATTGCGCCGTCTTTGCTTACATCTTGTACGCGCTATCTCCGTAATAGGCTAAAATAACCTGACTTCGAAGCGCGGATCTAGCTCGCGGCGGGCCTGGGTTCAAAGGAGGTGCGGAGAAGCAGACGGGTGGCGAGGTTAGCGAAATGAAGGCGTGTCTCGGTTAACAGACAATAGTAACGTTTATTCTTTCACAATATACACTCGCGACATTTGCAAGGGGTCAATACGCATGTACCGCTTATTGTTAGGCTGGGTTCGCTCGCGTTTGTCCGCGCGGTTTTCGACGGTTGGGCGTGCGTGTGAGGCTCGTTGGTTCGGCCGCGGGTGGCGCGGGAAAACCCGCGGTATGTGCGGGGCGGAGCCGGCGCTTTTCGTTCGTCGCGGGCCGGATCGCGTGGTGGTAGGTATCGGTCCGGGTGGTGCCGGTTTCCCGGTCGGCGTGGCCCGGAGCGCGGAAAAATGGCGCGAGGCGCGGCGGCGATATGGATTGCGAAGCGTGGATAACGCGGTTGAAGCGGGTCGCCGGCCGAGACACACTCGGCGAAGACAGATAATGCCGGAGGCGCTCTATCCTTTTGTCCGGACAGGCTTCGGATGATTTGGATAACTGCGCAAAGCTGGTCGTTTAGCCGAGACACACTCGGCGAAGACAGAGAATGCCAGAGGCGCTCTACCTTACGTTCGGACTGGCTTAGGGCATGGGAATTCAGGATCGGTGTTGTCGGAAAGACGGGTGATCGGAAATCGCGTTCTGTGCCAGCGACGCCGGGCTTATACATATACGCGTCGCGGCGGCGTCGCTGCGGCGTCGCGGCGTGGTGAGGGTAGCGACGGCGATCGCGAGCGCCGGGACGGTGCGGCGGAACGATCGGTGGTTACGGCGTCCCGATGCTGCGATCGCGTTCGGCGGTGTTTGGCCGCCTTCGGCACCGCTCGGCGCGGTAAGGCGGTTGCCGCGTCAAGTCCGTTCGCGGACTCCCTAATATTATATGTTCAAACAATTAAAAATATGGGCACACCGTGCCCGGTCTTCACCCCGCGGGTAGTCGGCGGGGTGGCTTCGGCGAGGTGTTTGCGCCGGAACGATGCATGTTCGGGGGTGCATCGTTACAAGGCTATTCTTCTTATAACTCAAAAATTAGCTTTAAAAAGCTTTAAAAAGGGAATATTATCTTGAAATCGAGTCAGGAATACGTCTTTTGAAGGGATCAGTCTATGCATATCCAATGCTATATGATGTAAACGCAGGGAGTAAAACACCCTTTTGAAAGAATCAGATTTTTTTTCGGGGCGAATATCTCCGTAGCTATCAAAGATATAGAGAAAGTTTTTTAAACAAAAGTTGAATGGAATGAAGAGGGATAGATGGAGATAGATAGAGAGAGAGAGAGAGAGAGAGAGAAAAAAACAGTGACAAAAATATTTTTAAATTCTTTTATTCCTTTAAAATTTTTAAAATAATAAATATTTTAATTAGCAAATTTTTGTCACTGTTTCAAAATATGCTTAAAATCATTCAACTTTTGTTTAAAAAATCTTTTTTTATCTCTTAAATAGTTTTAGAGATATTTTTACCCCGAAAAAGAAAATTTGATCTTTTTGAAAGAAGTTTTTTAAACTTTTAAACATACGATTGGATATGTACCAAAAGAATACGTATCCCTTATTTTCATCTAAGAAAACGACATATTGAAAGCTCATCAAAATCAGATAAGAAGCACTTCGGACTTTTTTCATATTAGCTTAATTCATAAAGAGTACTAATTATGTGATTTTTCAACAACTATATCTACATAAAAATAAAACAGTTTTAAGGCTTTTGATAATTAATCAGCCATATTGAAAATCGTGACGTCAGAGGCGAGAAATAATACATAAAGAATTTTTGCGTGCAATTTTTTAACGAAGATATTTGATTAAAAAAAAAAACAATTTAGATCGTTTTAACACACTGTTAAAATAGTCCGAAAACTAACCTTTTTTGTTGACAATCAATCAACAGCTGAAAAATATGACTGTAATATGAAACCTAGCTTGCAGATGCACAATCACTTGATCGCATCATGACACTTTGCACCAAGTCCCATATAGTTATTTAACCACCCTTAGGGCCGATTGTTCCAACTTATTGGTAAGCTACTTAATAGTTAAATCATATGTATGTCTTTGATTATCCTTTACATTAGACAAAGATAGACATATGATTTAACTATAATATTAGGTAGTTTACCAACAAATCGGAACAACCGGCCTTTAATTATTAACTTATAACAGAAAAGATTAGTTTCGGACTATTTTAGAAGTGTGCTAAAGCGACCTGGAGTGTATTTTTAAATCCAAATATCTTTTTATGTAGAAATGGCACGCAAAATTCTTAGCGTGTTATTTCTCGCGTCTGACGTCACGATTCCAATATGGCTGCGGTGAGTATCCCGAAGCCTTAAGCTGAATGCAATACAAAAGTACAGGCAACAGGAACAGGGAATAACACAGGCAATTGAATTTTCAACCTAGCGCTAACCTTTGGAAGCGCGTGTATCAATGCTACAGCATTGATTACGTTTACACGGCCCTATTTACGCCGAATTAAGTTATATCATCGATATTCAAACTTCAGTATAAACGTCGTCATCATTTCTATCGTTTTCTAAAATACATAAAGCTAAAGCAATATTCCAATACGGCCGTGTGTGCAATACGACCGTGTGTGCAATACGGCCGTATGTGCAATACGGCCGTGTGTGCAACTCGGCCGTGTGTGCAACACGGTCGTGTGTGCAATACGGCCGTGTGTGCAACGCGCTGTGTGCAATATGATCGTGTAGACAAAGAGATATGTGCGCTATAATGCCTGTAGGCAATTGCTCTGTAGGCAAATTGAAATGTGTGCTATCGGGATTGTGTGCAATAAGTGTGTGCAATCGAACCTGTAGGCAATCGTTTTGTAGGCAACTGGAGCCCTCCCGTGCGTCGCGAGCGATGTAATCGCATTGGTCGATCGAGGCTGACGCGGTCCCGTACGAATTCATACACGTTATATAATTATAAAAATTTTATTATATGATAATTATTATAATAATTATATAATAAAAAAAATATTATAATAATATAGATTATAGCATATATGTATACTTTTTCATATACATATATACAAGATGGACAAAATACGTTATTTTGTATCAACTCATCATGCTATATTTTGTCCAACCCGGAATATGTATGTACATAATTTTCCTAATTTTATACGAATCGAAAAATATGAATTAGTTTATTTGTAATCAAGAAAGCAGGTAAAATCCTCATGTTCGTTTATTTATGGTAGATAGGAATTAAGACCCGTTTAATATTTTAACATTTTATATTTCAATTTAAATCTATATATAATCGATCAAAGTTGTAAATGCTGTCGACGTTTGATCGACGTCGATCTGATTTGCTATTTCGATCTGGGAAAGCTGTAGACGCCATTGACGTTTGATCGATGTCGATCCGATTCACCATTTCCCCCTTATAAAATAACAACTCCTCAAGTTGTAGATAAATATATAGTATTATACCTCGAAAAAACCTAAGTAACAAGTGGTAGATCTTTATATCTCGAAAAATCTCGAAAAAATCTAAGCAGTAGTATCTTTATTTCCGAAAAATTATAACCCAAGTGATACACGTCACAAAATTATGTTACCTTATCAAAAAGAAGAGTCGCGCTCAAGTGATCTATTACAATTACAAAAAAGAAATGATATCTCTTTAAATTAGAGCGCCAATTACAGAGAGAACATGTATATTGCCTCAAAAAATAATTGTTGCACTACTTTGAAAAATTTTTACATTGTGTCAATTAAAAAAGAATGTATGATAACAATTTTATAAAATTAAAAAATTTTATTTAAATTTAACAAGGGAATACAAGATATTTAAATACAAAGTTTACATGTGCATTTTTTAATGGTCACAAAAAATTACAGAGGTAACAGTACAAAATACAAATATTTTATTAAAATATTTAATCCAACGAGAAAATACAATTTGTATTTAAATATAAAGTTTATATATGTATTTTTCAATAGAATAAAAGATTTAATCACAAAGAATTACAAAGGTAACAGTACAAAATAAAAATATTTTATTAAAATACATAAATTTTTCTTGTAAAAAACTTGGCGCTGTTAGACCTCGAAATTTTAAATAAATAAGGACAACAATAAATAAAAATAATTTAAAGAAGAATGCGATGGGAGTAATATTAAGTGATTATCAGCGTGGATGTGGGAGTGAATGATATGGGTGTGCGTGACGACGTGGACGGCGGATAATGCGGCTTATAATTAAGTATAGAATAAATTTATTTATTTATTTAAAATTTCGAGGTCTAACAGCGCCAAGTTTTTTTACAAAAAAAATTTATGTATTTTAATAAAATATTTTTATTTTGTACTGTTACCTTTGTAATTCTTTGTGATTAAATTTTTTAATCTATTGAAAAATACATATATAAACTTTATATTTAAATACAAATTGTATTCCCTCGTTGGATTAAAAATTTTAATAAAATATTTGTATTTTGTACTGTTACCTCTGTAATTCTTTGTGACCATTAAAAAATACACATGTAAATTTTGTATTTAAATATCTTGTATTCCCTTGTTAAATTTAAATAAAATTTTTTAATCTTATAAAATTGTTATCATACATTCTTTTCTAATTGACACAATGTAAAGATTTTCCAAAGTAGTGCAACAATTATTTTTTGAGGCAATATACATGTTCTCTCTGTAATTAACGCTCTAATTTAAAAAAATATCATTTTTTTTTGTAATTGTAATAGATCACTTGAGCGCGACTCTTCTTTTTGATAAGGTAACATAATTTTGTGACGTGTATCACTTGGGTTATAATTTTTCGGAAATAAAGATACTACTGCTTAGATTTTTTCGAGATTTTTCGAGATATAAAGATCTACCACTTGTTACTTAGGTTTTTTCGAGGTATAATACTACCACTTTCTTTTTTTTTTAAGTAACAACATATACACTACTATACGTGTACTTGGCGCCTTTTTTTACCTTTTTTTAAAAAAGGTAATTTTGTGCGGATATCACGCCTTTTTGTAGTATATTACGCATTTAATAAACAGTATGTACAGGATAAAGCTATTTAAGGTATAATACTACCAATTTGTTTTTTTCGAGGTAACAACATAACAGGGTAACAACATAATACATATACACTACTATGCGTGTACTTGGCGCTCTTTTTTACCTTTTTTTTAAAAAGGTAATTTTGTACGGATATCACGTCTTTTTGTAGCGTTACGCATCTTAATCTTATAAACAATATATCTTATAATCTTACAAACAGTATATAATACAAGGTATGAAGCTAAAAGTGTTACGGACTATTATTTCTAAAGAAAACAACAATTTAATATTTTGCTTCATTTTTTTAAAATAATAAACTGTAACCCTTTTAGTTGTACACCTTGTATATATTTTTCAATTTCAACATAAAACATAATCGCAATAAAGCATAATTAATGTTAATAAGTCGTTAACTGTAAAATTCTTTATTTATTTTTATTTGCTTGTCTTACTGAATGTTGTTCGCAACTGTATATGTACCGATATCTTCAGGTATCGATATTTTTGATAATTATTTTTACGTCAGACATAATTTTAATTCATCCAATTTTTATTATGTCTAGACATAATTTTCGTCCAATTTTTATTATGTCTAGACATAATTTTAAATTAGCGATTTTTATTATGTCATGATATAATTCTAATTTTGCCGCTAGGGAAATTTTAAGTCGATTCTTATGAATCAAGCTTGAATTCAATGTTTAGGTGTCCCAGGTTGCCGATGACGAGGTCCACATAGTGCGCTTTATAGTTTTTGGTGTCCAGGTGTATTAATACCTTTCATTCGATGGCCACGTGTTTCAAGTTGCCGATGACGAGGTCCACACAGTGCGCTTCGTAGTTTTCGGTGTCTACATGTATTAATACCTTGAATTCGATATCTACGTGTCCTACATTGGGTGCGTTTAGCCGATACTCCGCTAGCCTAGCAATCGTGAGCAGTCGCTCGTTTTCGCTCGTTTCCTCTCTTTTGACCTAATGGATTAAAAGGAGAAAAAACGAGCGAAAACGACCGACTGCTCACGATTGCTTGGCTAGCGGAGTATCGGCTGAACGCACCCATTCAAATTTAAAGTTATTAATACACCTAGACACCAAAAACTATGAAGCGCACTATGTGGACCTCGTCATCGGCAACCTGGAACACGTAGACATTGAATTCGAGGTATTATTACACCTAGACACCGAAAACTACGGAGCGCGCTATCTGGACCTCGTCATCAACAACCTGGGACACCTAGACATAAATTTCAAGGTAATAATATACGTAGACACCGAAAACTACGGAGCGCATTATGTGGACCTCGTCATCGGCAACCTGGGACACCTAAACATCGAATTCAAGGTATTAATACACGTAGACACCAAAAACTACGGGGCTCACTATCTAGACATTGTCATCGGCAACTTGGAACACTTATAGACATCGCATTCAACGTATTATTACACCTGGACACCGAAAACTACGAAGCGCACTATGTGGACCTCGTCATCGGCAACCTGGGACACCTAGACATCGAATTCAACGTACGATTACACCTGGACACCGAAAATTATGAAGCGCACTATCTGGATCCCGTCATCGGCAACCTGGGATACGTGGACATCGAATTCAAGGTATTAATACACGTAGACACCGAAAACTACGGAGCGCACTATGTGGACCTTGTCATCGGCAACCTGGGACACCTAGACATCGCATTCAATGTACGATTACACCTGGACACCGAAAACTATGAAGCGCATTATCTGGATCCCGTCATCGGCAACCTGGGACACGTGAACATCGAATTCAAGATATTAATACACGTAGACACCGAAAACTACGGAGCGCACTATGTGGACCTCGTCATCGGCAACCTGGGACACGTAGACATCGAATTCAACGTATTATTACACCTGGACACCGAAAACTATAAAGCGCACTATCTGGACCTCGTCATCGGCAACCTGGGATACACAGACATCAAATTCAAGCTTGATTCATAAAAATCGACTTAAAAATTCCCTAGCGGCACTTTCTGCCAAGCGTAGAGAACCTTCTTTTCCGTTGACTCAATATTTATTATATATATACCTAATTTACCTAAATAGAAATCTTCCTCCTGACCGATAAGTCTATCGACCTAATTTCGAAATACGCGCGCGATATCGAAACTGGCGATACCTGCGCCGCCAGTGTCGAAAAAGTGAAAGTGACGTTCTCTGTTTGTTACATGTATGTTATAAAGAGCGGTCGACGTAGACGACGACGTATCTTAAAAATAAATTTTCGCATTTGGACTTTGCGTCGCAATATCTCCGCTCGTAGGGCACGTAGCGGAATATTATGAGAAACCCCCCCCCCCTAATTGGACCCCAAGCTATCGATCAAGCTTACTTAGAACTTGATTCGTTCACTCGTTATCGAGATCTTAACATCTCGGGTACTCGCAACCCGTCGCGTCGCGTAAAAGAGTCACGGTTGGTCTCGCTCCGCGTGTACTTGGCGCGAGACACTACCGTGTCTCTTGATTTCTGCTGAAATTCCTTATCCAAATAAGAACCGTGTATTGCATGATATAATTATGAGACATATGATTCATGAACCATGTGGTAACTGGTGTTTGGTTAATGGTAAATGTTCAAAACATTATCCCAAATTATTTCTCGAAGAAACTAGGATGGATGAAGATGCTTATCCTTATTATCGTAGACGAGATGTTGGTAATACTTTTGAACGTCCTGGTGGATATATAGTTGTTAATCGTCATGTTGTTCCATATTATCCTAAATTATCAATTTTATTTAATTGTCATTTAAATGTTGAGATAGTTTCAAGTATTAAATCAGTTAAATATCTTTATAAGTATATTTATAAAGGTCATGACGCTGCTGCTATAACAATTGAACCAGTGACAGAAAATATAGTTTTAGATCATAATGAGATACACAATTATATCGAAGCTCGTTATGTAGGACCAGTAAAAGCGAGCTGGCGTATTCTTGAAAAAAAATTACAAGATAAAAGTCATGCTGTAATACGTTTGCCTGTTCACTTATTACCTAATGAACAAAACATAACTATTGAAAATGAATGCAATGAAGATGCAATTTTTTCTGCTTTAAATCAAGTTACTATGTTAATAGACTATTTTGCACTAAATTTGCGTAATAATGAAGCAAAAAATTATTTATATACAGAAATTCCATGTCATTATACATTTAAAAAAGAAAAAGTTAATGGTCAAAATGTTTCACGTTGGGTTAAACGTAGTAGTCATTTTAATTGTATAGGACGAATGTATTCCATTAGTCCAACCCAAATAGAATTATTTTATTTACGATTATTGTTACTCACTGTCAAAGAAGCTATAAGTTTTGAAGATCTAAGGACTATTAATGGGCAAAATTATCAAACATTTACAGCTACATGTTTAGCTTTAGATTTGATTGAAGATGATGATGAATGGATACGAGCTATGGATGAAGCTGTTAAATGGATGATGCCACGACAACTTCGTAGATTATTTGTACGAATTTTACTACATTGTCAACCATTATATCCAGAAGAACTTTGGGAAAGACAAAGAAAAACATATATTAAAATTAACGCTATGCTTCGCGCTGAAGATAAAAGTCTTGCTGACTTTCCACAAATGGAACAATTGATAGACAATGTTGAAGAGGAAGATTATATGACACTTGATCAAATTACAGAAATTGGTACGAGACAGTATAGTCAATTAAATAATGAGCAAAAAAAATAGTTGATACCGTGTTAAACAGATTAGATGATAATAATAATACTAGAAATTGCTTTTATATTGATGGTCCTGGTGGAACGGGTAAAACGTTCGTATATACAACTATTTATTATTTAGCCAAAATTAGAAGTAAACGTGTATGTACTATGGCTTTTACAGGTATTGCAGCAACATTACTTCCTGAAGGAAAACAGTTCATAAAACATTTGGCTTGCCAGTTCCGTTACTTAATGATTCGTCATCCGTTATTAAAATTCAATCAAAAGAAGCTAAATATTAAAAAAATAGATATTTTTATTTGGGATGAAGCGCCTATGGCATCTCGATACGCTTTAGAAATAGTAGATCGAACGTTGCGTGATATTATGAATAACAATTTACCTTTTGGTGGAAAAATTATCGTATTAGGTGGTGATTTTAGACAACTTCTTCCGATCAAGATACGAAGTACTCAAAGTGAAATAGTGAATCTTTCTATTAAGTTTAGCTATACCTGGAAATATTTTTTAAATTTTTCTTTAACGCAAAATATGCGAGTTTTTCAAGAAGAAATTAAATTGCAAAATTTCTATTGGATATGGGTAATGGGATATTAAATGATTCTGAAGATAATATGGAAGTTCCTGAATGTTGTGTAGCACCAATTGATTCAGATATTGTAGCAGACATATATGGCGATGTAATTCGTAAAAAAGAATTTGATAAAATAGCTAAAAGAGCGGTACTCTCTGCAAGAAATGTCGATGTTGACAAAATTAATAAACAAGTTGTTGAATTATTAGATGTAAGTGGCGAGCGAATTTATACAAGTGTTGATAGTGCTGTAAATTGTAATGATAATGATGATATTGTTGAGTCTTTATTATCAGAATATTTAAATAGCCTTTCTCCAGCATGTCTTTCTCCTCACGAGTTGCGTTTAAGACCAAATTGTATTGTTATGTTAATTAGAAATCTTAGCATTAATGAAGGCCTTTGTAATGGTACTAGATTAATAGTTCTTGAGCTTGAAAATAATTTATTAAAATGCAAGATTTTAACAGGTGACAAAGCAGATGATATTGTTTTCTTAAATCGTATAACACTGTATTGTGAAAACGTATATCCTTTTACCTTTAAAAAAAGACAATTTCCAATAAAATTAGCTTTTGCTATGACAATTAACAAATCTCAAGGACAGACGTTTGACAAAGTAGGAGTTGATCTTCGTAAAGATGTTTTTAATCACGGACAACTTTATGTTGCTTTTTCACGAGTACGTTCTTGGGAGTCATTGAAAGTTTATCTTGGTAATCAAAGAGAAAATAGATATGTTAAAAATCACGTATATAAAAAAATATATATTTAATTACATGGTAAAATAACATTTTGCTAAACAAGTACACACAAATAATCATTTCCATATAATTTTGGCTGCTGAACACAAATTGGTTATCTAAATATTTCTCTTACACTTCAATAAAAAAAAAAGAGATATAATGAGCTAGAAAGAATAATTTTCAGAGATTTTATGATGTAGGTTTGCTAGAAATCTTTAAATTTCATTATTTTAAATTTCATTATATCATGCAAAAGTACTTTTTTATAAACTTTAAGTTTTTAAATAAATTTTATTTTATTTCAGTAATAGGTAATAAATTATTTAATAATTATACATTTTTAAGATATTACTATTTAAAAATTGGTTAGCATCAATATCACTTTGTTAATAAAAAAAATAATTATTGTGTTGTAATGCCAAATTTAATAAATAACAAAGCTAATCTCAAATATAATAGATATAAGGATCTTTACTAAAATTAGTATCTCAAATATATATAATAATTTAAAGGTAGTGTAAATAATTATTGCTGCAGATGAAATCTGTTGTCTAAAAATTTGATATATTGGTATTTGTATTTCTACTCGATGGTTTTCACCCGCTTCGCTTGACCGAAACTGATTTAAGAACGACGAATTATTTACAATTTAAGAACAACGATTAAATTGCGCGTTCGCGCTTGATCAACACAAATGGCATCGCGTCTGCCAATTCGTCAAATGGCAATTAGCACGCGGGCAGAGAAGCGGAGTTAAAGTACAAACTTCCTGCCCCCATGTGCGCGCACTACGACCTATAATAATTACCATTAAGAACGTTTCCATTCGGAACGCCTGGATCGAAACGCCAAACCCACGGTGCGGGTGTTAATCATCACGTTGGGTATGGTGGTTTCTTGTTTCGCAGAATTACGTCTCGGCGTTTCTTGACGATCAACATCGCGAAAAATCGCATGACTTGCTCAGGCAGTTACGCGAAGAAATCTATCGCGCTTTGGACTTTATAAAATGCTTGCGTATTTTTTTAAAACGCTTTCGAAAGAAAATGAGATAATTGCTAAAAAATTTTCGAGATACTTTTACACTTTTATCTATTTTTTTTTTCAAGAATTATATGTATTCTATATGTTTATATGCATTTTTGAGCATTATGGCAAGTAAAAAAATAGTTATTAAATTGTGTTGTAATGCCAAATTTGATAAATAATAAATAATTAAAATTAAATTATTGTTTATAAAATAATAAAAAAATTTTTTTGTTTATAATAAATCTTTATCAGACACTATTTAATATATAAAAAAATAATTTTTTTAATAATATTACCTTAATATTTTTATACTTAAGAGTTAAGCGAATCAACATTTAATCAATGAATTAAAATTAAATTTAGAATTATATATAAAATTAATATATAATAATTTATAATATAATATAATATTTAATAAAATAATATTAATATACACACACACACACATAAATATATATATAATATCCAGTAAAAATTTTTATTATTGAATATAGTTTTCAATAATTAGGCTTAATAAACGGTAACTCATTTAAATCTTATAACTTAATTATAGTGTAAGACAATTGTTTGACAATTATACGACAATCAAAAGTGTATTTTTATAAATTCCGTAAATCCTTTATTCTTTAAATAGAAAGATCTTTAGATATCTTCATTAAAATAAGAACACTGAGAAACAACAACAGATTCTTCCTTGTAATTTTTATATTTTGTATGTATGTTCAGTAGCAGTGCAAAGAATACTAAAATTAATAAAATCAAGTTTGGGTTTGTTAAGCCCAAAGAAATGTGCAAATCAATCCTTCCTGCCAGAGTCATTCTTACAATTTTTCTTGGAAAGCAACTGCAAAATATATAAATATTTATGTTTATACATTTATATTAATAATAAAATATAAGTTATTATTAATATATATCAAATGGATGATTATATTTGCTGTTTTTTAATTATTAATTATTATTAATTATTTAATATATTAATTATTTAACATTTGTCAGTTTGTTTGTTACTTTGCAATTTCAATTTTGAGTAAGTAATTCTGTAAAATTACAATTTAAATTATACTAAAATTTATGATTACCTTATTTGTTTTTAAGATTTATTAAGTTTTCGCTTCTTAGGTGTTTCAACTCCTTTTAATAAGAATGGTAACAACATTTTTCCATTTAATTTGGTAATGTTTGTGATATTATTACAAACAAGATAATATGGTTCATCTTCAAAAAAAAATATAAATTACATTTTAACCAAATCAACGTTTGATCAATAAATTAAAATTACATTTAAAATTATATGTAATACTAATATACATATAATAATATTTTTATAACAATCTGAACATATAAGAAGCTTTACCTTTATTTTGTATAGTTCCTGTTACTTTTACTTTATCACCTTTTGTGATATTTAATTTAAGATATTCATCTTTGTTAAAGTTTATATAATATGTATTTCTATTTTGTAGGTATCATCTGTGATTGATCCACAGCCAATTATTTTTTTTTAACTTACTATTATGAACGTTAGCGAAATTTGTTTTAACGTATACTTCCAATACTGTAAGATTTTTAAATTTATAATAATTGAAATTATTTTTAAGTATTTTTATTAATATAATATTATAAAATGTTTTTTTAATATTTGCAGAATACAAAGAAGATACGCGTATAAACATTTCGCTAATAAAACTTACAAACAAAATAATTAGATGTGTTAAACACTTCATTTAGTGGAATAGAGACAGGATCAGCGACATTGGTCTTACTCGGGTTATATTTGCCCAAATCTGTAATTATAGTGTTACTCCGTATGAGTAATTCATATGGTACGTTACCATTGTTAAAATTAGAGTTTCTAGGAGTTCTAGCTTGTACTCCATCCAAATGTATAATCTATCAATGTGTTCATTTTAATAATTGTATGAAGTTTAACAGAGCATTTGTATATTTTTTTAAATACATATGTTTTTTAGAAAAATGTTATGTACAAAAAGTGTAAGATTTTGACAGAGATAAATAATGGTAAAATAAATTTAAAAAAAAATTAATTTTTTAAACTTACATAAAGGTCCTTATCATTTTTCAAATAGAATTGTATAAATATAAATACTACGAGAAATACGACCATTTTTTGATATACAATCAAATTGGAAAGAAGCGTCACATATGGTCAGAGCTTAGATCTATGGTAGTCCCCAATACCTCAAAATTTTAAATAAATAAATAAACTTATTCTATACTTAATTATAAGCCGCATTATCCGCCGTCCGCGTCGTCACGCACACCCATATCATTCACTCCCACATCCACGCTGATAATTATTTAATATTACTCCCATCGCATTCTTCTCTGAATTATTTTTATTTATTGTTGTCCTTATTTATTTAAAATTTTGAGGTTTTGAGAGAAGATTTATTTAAAATTTTGAGGTCTAACAACGCCAAGTTTTTTTACAAGAAAAATTTATGTATTTTAATTAAATATTTTTATTTTGTACTGTTACCTCTGTAATTCTTTGTGATTAAATCTTTTATTCTATTAAAAAATACGTATATAAAATTTATATTTAAATACAAATTGTATTCCCTCGTTGAATTAAATATTTTAATAAAATATTTGTATTTTGTACTGTTACCTCTGTAATTCTTTGTGACCATTAAAAAATACACATGTAAACTTTGCATTTAAATATCTTGTATTCCCTTGTTAAATTTAAATAAAATTTTTTAATCTTATAAAATTGTTATCATACATTCTTTTCTAATTGACACAATGTAAAGATTTTTCAAAGTAGTGCAACAATTATTTTTTGAGGCAATATACATGTTCTCTCTGTAATTGGCGCTCTAATTTAAAGAGATATCATTTCTTTTTTTGTAATGGTAATAGATCACTTGAAGCGCGACTCTTCTTTTTGATAAGGTAACATAATTTTGTGACGTGTATCACTTGGGTTATAATTTTTCGAAAATAAAGATACTACTGCTTAGATTTTTTCGAGATTTTTCGAGATATAAAGATCTACCATTTGTTACTTAGGTTTTTTCGAGGTATAATACTACACTTTCTTTTTTTTTTAGGTAACAACATATACACTACTATACGTGTACTTGGCGCCTTTTTTTTACCTTTTTTTTAAAAAGGTAATTTTGTGCGGATATCACGCCTTTTTGTAGTATATTACGCATTTTATAAACAGTATGTACAGGATAAAGCTATTTGGAGGTATAATACTACCACTTTGTTTTTTTCGAGGTAACAACATAACAGGGTAACAACATAATACATATACACTACTATGCGTGTACTTGGCGCTCTTTTTTACCTTTTTTTTAAAAAGGTAATTTTGTACGGATATCATGCCTTTTTGTAGTGTTACGCATCTTAATCTTATAAACAATATATCTTATAATCTTATAAACAGTATATAATACAAGGTATGAAGCTAAAAATGTTACGGACTATTATTTTTAAAGAAAACAACAATTTAATATTTTGCTTAGTTTTTTTTAAATCTGTAACCTTTTTAGTTGTATATATGTAGTTATATATACACGTTGTATATATTTTTCAATTTCAACATAAAACATAATCGCAATAAAGCATGATTAATGTTAATAAGTCGTTAACTGTAAAATTCTTTATTTATTTTTATTTGCGTGTCTTACTGAATGTTGTTTGCAACTGTATATGTACCGATATCTTCAGGATTTTTGATAATTATTTTTACGTCAGACATAATTTTAATTCATCCAATTTTTATTATGTCTAGACATAATTTTAATTTAGCGATTTTTATTATGTCATGACATAATTTTAATTTTGCCGCTAGGGAAATTTTAAGTCGATTGTTATGAATCAAGCTTGAATTCAATGTCTAGGTGTCCCAGGTTGCCGATGACGAGGTCCACATAATGCGCTTCGTAGTTTTCGGTGTCTACATGTATTAATACCTCGAATTCGATATCTACGTGTCCTACATTGGGTGCGTTTAGCCGATATTCCGCTAGCCTAGCAATCGTGAGCAGTCGCTCGTTTTCGCTCGTTTCCTCTCTTTTGACCTAATGGATTAAAAGGAGAGGAAACGAGCGAAAACGAGCGACTGCTCACGATTGCTAGGCTAGCAGAGTATCGGCTGAACGCACCCATTCAGATTTAAAGTTATTAATACACCTAGACACCAAAAACTATGAAGCGCACTATGTGGACCTCGTCATCGGCAACCCGGAACACGTAAACATCAAATTCGAGGTATTATTACACCTAGACACCAAAAACTACAGAGCGCGCTATCTGGACCTTGTCATCAGCAACCTGGGACACCTAGACATCGAATTCAACGTACGATTACACCTGGACACCGAAAACTATGAAGCGCACTATCTGGATCTCGTCATCGGCAACCTGGGACACGTGAACATCGATATTCGAGGTATTATTACACCTAGACACCGAAAACTACGGAGCGCAATATCTGGACCTCGTCATCAGCAACCTGGGACACCTAGACATCAATTAAGGTATTAATACACGTAGACACCGAAAACTACGGAACTCACTATCTAGACATCATCATCGGCAACCTAGAACACCTAGACATCGCATTCAACGTATTATTACACCTGGACACCGAAAACTACGAAGCGCACTATGTGGACCTCGTCATCGGCAACCTGGGACACCTAAACATCGAATTCAACGTACGATTACACCTGGTCACCGAAAACTATGAAGCGCACTATCTGGATCCCGTCATCGGCAACCTGGGACACGTGGACATCGAATTCAAAGTATTAATACACGTAGACACCGAAAACTACGGAGCGCACTATGTGGACCTCGTCATCGGCAACCTGGGACACGTGGACATCGAATTCAAGGTATTGATACACGTAGACACCGAAAACTACGGAGCGCACTATGTGGACCTCGTCATCGGCAACCTGGGACACGTAGACATCGAATTCAACGTATTATTACACCTGGACACCGAAAACTATGAAGCGCACTATCTGGACCTCGTCATCGGCCACCTGGGATTCCTAGAAATCGAATTCAAGCTTGATTCATAAAAATCGACTTAAAAATTCCCTAGCGGCACTTTCTGCCAAGCGTAGAGAATCTTTTTTTCCGTTGACTCAATATATATTATTTATATATATACCTAATTTACCTAAATAGAAATCTTCCTCCTGACCGATAAGTCTATCGACCTAATTTCGAAATACGCGCGCGATATCGAAACTGGCGATACCTGCGCCGCCAGCGTCGAAAAAGTGAAAGTAACGTTTCTGATTATGACGTCATCATATCAGACGTCGGCGTTAGAAGTAGTATCTTAAAAATAAATTTTCACATTTGGACTTTGCGTCGCAATATCTCCGCTCGTAGGGCACGTAGCGGAATATTATGAGAGAAACCCCCCCCCTAATTGGACCCCAAGCTATCGATCAAGCCTACTTAGAACTTGATCCGTTCACTCGTTATCGAGATCTCAACATCTCGACTACTCGCAACCCGTCGCGTCGCGTAAAAGAGTCACGGTCGGTCTCGCTCCGCGTGTACTTGGCGCGAGACACTACCGTGTCTCTTGATTAAGAATTGTATAATTTTATTTACATAATATATGATGCTTCTAATTATTTTGCATATAAAAGTATTAATTCTCTATCTGTATACATTTCTTGTATCCTAGAGTGTATATGTAAGTCTGTCACATTTGAGATTATTTTTCTTTACTTTAAAGTATTTTTAAAAATTTGAAAAAATTTACAAAACGTCTGTCTACATTGTAGTTGACGATTTTATAGTTTTGATAAATATCGTTTATTTAATATTTTCTGATAGGCTTGCAAGTTTTACGGTTACAAATAGATATTGTTTTGGCTCAAACGCCGTAGACCCACGTATACAGACGGAAGGTTAAAGTAGAGAGTTATCACAAAAAAATAGTTTACGAAATATTTTATATTTTATTTCAGCACATCTTGGCTTGAAATATAAATAAAATACATCTTAAACTATTAGTTTTAAAAGATAAAACTGTTATATCTTTTATATGTAATATGGGAGGGTCTTAATTGCCTACAAATCGATTGCCTACAGTGTCGTTTGCCAACATCTCATTTGCCGACAATTCGTTTGCGCACAAAGATTATTGCCTACAAGTTGATTGCCTACAAGCACTATTGCGCACAATTAAAAAATTAAGAGACAAATGGACGTTTGCACACAAGATACTATTGCACACAAGCCGAATTGCACACATAATATTATTGCCTACAGATCGATTGCCTACAAGCACTATTGCGCACAATTAAAAAATTAAGAGACGAATAGACGTTTGCACACATAAGATACTATTGCACACAAGCCGCATTACACACATAATATTATTACCTACAAATCGATTGTCTACAAGCATTATTGCGCACAATTAAAAAATTAAGAGAAGAATGGACGTTTGCACACAAGATACTATTGCACACAAGCCGCATTGCACACATAATATTGTTGCGCTCGCCGGGTCTCTCACTCTTTCACAAGCACTCGCGGCGCGCACTCCGTCACTCTCACAGAAATAAAGAAAGACTCGTTGTTATTTCCGAAAGGAACTTCTTTAATAAATGGCTCGATAATACAGGGGGCTCGGGATGACACGTCCGAACGTGACGGTATCCCAGCTAAATCTGCACATCAGGTATAAACAACATCTGGTCGAAAATCAATATTTAATTGAACATCGGGCAATCAACATTTCTAAACAGGCGTTATTAAGGGCGATTCGCATCTTGACGAAAGTCGGCCCGTTGCACGCTTCAGCTCGGAGTCAGGGGAGTATACCGGGCAGCGCGCACGCAACAATATTATTGCCTACACATCGATTGCCTACAAGCTTTATTGCGCACAATTAAAAAATTAAGAGAAAAATGGACGTTTGCACACAAGATACTATTGCACACAAGCAACATTGCACACATAATATTATTGCCCACAGATCGATTGCCTACAAGCTCTACTGCGCACAAATAAAAAATTAGGAGACGAATGCACACACGACATTATTGCGCACAAGCAACATTGCACACATAAGGTCCGGTTTCTATTGTTGAACGGGCTACACTAGTTCAGAGGGCTGTACTTCTGAATTAACCGCCCTTCCGATTGAGACAGAGTTTTGCAAGTGATTTTGTCACGATATCTAGAGATTATTTATTGATGTCCTATCTTCGGGTTTTTAAAAGTTTTTTAGATTTTAGCCTGACAATCGTAAACAAAGCGTGCGGCGCTCTACCTCAGATACGAGATATTTGTGCAAGCAATCCAGCCGGAAAACATGCTCCGTGTACCGGTGGCTTTATAGCATTTTCGACTGGGTCGGGTTTCAAGCCAACTCGAGTTGAGTTATGACTATGACGTCACAAGCTCTACTTATTCTAGGTTCCAGACTGCGGTCCACTTGACGCTACAAATGCTTTGAAGCATTTCTTTTCTTTTTTTTTCAATAAAGAAAGAAGGAGAAGAAGAACGCTTCGAAGCGTTTGTAGCGTCAAATGGACCGAGCCCTAATTAGACAATTCCAGGGTCATGTTCCAAAACTCACTCTAGTTAACTAAAATGCTATAGTGTACGTGACGTAAACTATAGATTTTAGTTACCCAGAGTGAATTTTGGAACGCAACCCAGCATGTGACGTAATAACCTAACTCTGGTTATTTTATCTTTTACTTACGACGAGCGTTAAGCAGGGCACACTTATTTTTTGTAGAACGTAACAATAAGTTTTCGACCAATCGCGTTGCTCGATTCGGCCGTCTGTAACCGTAGAAGTAAGAATTGAGCAACGCGATTGATCGAAACCTTATTGTTACGTTTTACGAAAAATGTGTGTGCCCTGCTTTAAGGGCCTTGGCACATAGAAAAACTTAAGCAGTTAAACTTAAGCAGTAACCCCAGTAAAACAAGTACGTCGCATCTGCGTCGAATCTACGTAATACGTGGATGGAGATTCATCCGCGAGTTATCCACGTAGATTCAACGTTTCTTTTTTATCGTCAAAATCGAAGAACCTTATTCGCGTGGATTCAACGTTTCTTTTCTATCGCTAAAATCGAAGTACCTTATCCACGTAGATTCAACGTTTTTTTTCCATCGTCAAAATCAAAGTACCTTATCCGCGTGGATTCAACGTTTCTTTTCTATCGCTAAAATCGAAGTACCTTATCCGCGTAGATTCAACGTTTCTTCTCCATCGCCAAAATCGAAGTACCTTATCCGCGTAGATTCAACGTTTCTCTTCCATCGCCAAAATCGAAGTACCTTATCCGCGTGGATTCAACGTTTCTTTTCCATCGATAAAATCAAAGTATCTTATCCGCGTAATATCAATGTAGATTTTGCGTAGATATTTCCACTGTTTTACTGACATATAATTTATCAATCTCAGGAGACATTGATGTTGTCAATCGCAATTAATATAGCTAAATGGAACGTTTTAATGAATAATTTATAATTAATTAAGCTGATCCATCAACTATATGTTTTGCAACTATATGGTTAAAGGTTAAAGGATATTTATCTAATGAGGCCCTTGTAAGGATTTGATAAGAATGTTTTAACTTTATAAATATACTTTTTTCATAAATATATTTACGAACACAAAATTTCATAATGAGCCGGCACTGGTTTCGGATATTCACCCGACATTAAGAAATAATATCATATATCCAATTAAAAATTTTATTACTTTTTTAAACTAAATTTGTTTCTTAAGATGATTTTTGAAAAATTATATATTTGCGCTGGTTACGACATATGTAGACTATATATAACACTTACATCTAATTAAGAAGTAGTCTACCACGTAAGGCAGTTAGCTCACGATCCAGAGGTCCCGAGTTCGAATCCCACCAAGGTAAGTGTGTTTTTCTGAGTTTTTCAAATACGAGAAAATATTTATAATCATAGACTGCATCTTAAGAAACAAATTCAAATTTAGTTATAAATTAGTAATAAAATTTCAATAAAAATAATTTTTTTTTTATGCCGGGTAAATATCGGAAATCAGTGTCCTCTAGTATTAAGAGGTTTTTTTTTGAGTGAGTAATTCAATACTAACAATAATAAGCACCAGTAATCCAGTAATTTATTACTGTGTATTTTTAGTACTTTTTTCTGTAAGGGACGTGAAACTTTCACGTAAATTCCACGTCGAATCGATGATCTCATCCACGTGGATCCGACTAACGTTTTTAAGCGGATGATCCACTCGATTGTCTACGTGAATTCTACGTCGCTGGTCCACATGAAAGAAACGTGGATTCCACGTTCCTGTTTTACTGGGGAAGAAATCAACGGTATGGATTCGCTACCGCTTAGGGCCGTGCCTTAAGTTCTTGACTGTGATTGGCTGATTTGCTTACTGCTTGAGTTTTACTGCTTAAATTTTTCTATGTGTCCGGGCCTTAAGCGTCATCTACAATGGCAGCAGGAGTATGCAGTAAGACGTAAGCAGTAAGCTATTGACCAATCACAGTCGATTATTCTTGAATTGTAAAAATTCCATTAGTCAATAACTTACTGCTTACGTCTTACTGTACACTTCTGCTGTCATTGTAGACAACGCTTTAGAGCCACCATACGAGAGTCTTGTGCGGTGGCTCTTTACAATCGCCTACGGTGAACATTACGATAGATGTAGTTCGGGCTTAAGGCCCCAGACACACAATTTTTCGTAACAGTAACAGTAACGCGATTGGTCGAAATCCTACTGTTACGTTCTACGGAAAGTGTGTGTGGCTATCTTAAGGCCCGTTTAGGGAGCGCGCGCGTTAAAACCCTTGCACAATGGGCGCGTTCAGCAGAACTAACCGCTCAATAGCAATCGAACGTGATTGGCTCTTACTTTTAGACCCAACAAATTAGCGTAGCGTGTTGAAAAGACGACACTCAACAGTTGCGTCTGCTGAACGCAGCCTTTGTCAGGCAACAGGCAACAGGCAATAGGAACAGGAAATAACCAAAAATGTGTTAATTATAACCTAAAAAATTTGAATGCTATGAGTGGTTGGCAGCAGGCAATATAGGCACAGTAATTTCAACGTGATGGAAACTCTGTGTCTATTGCCCGTGTGTCACTGTTTATTCTACATTTATACATGATTTCTGATTTCTATTCCCTGTTTCTATTGCCTGTTGCCTGACACTGTGCAAGGACCTTTATCGGCGCTATTGTAATATTGCGTCAAGGGCACATAGGCCGGTATTCATAGTCGGTTCTTATTTTAAGACCGTCTTAAGTAATGTCTTAAGATGCTAATACGGCTTTGTGATTGGTTAATGACATCTTAAGATTGTACTATAGTGGCAGTGCACTTTATGCATTAAGTGCACACTTTAACTCATATTTTATTTATTATAAATTTTTAACAGCAAAAAAATGCAAAATCGGGCTGTTTAGGGCACTACAGATAAGCTTACTGATTAAAAATATCCTAAATGGAATAAGATTCATTTGATATTTTGGCTAAATGCTTTGAAGCAATCCTCTTCGATTTCCTTTCAATGAAGAAAGAAAGAAAAGAATAAAGCTCCAAGTGGACCGCAGCCAAAGACTAATAGCTTCTGCACACAAGACGCGGAAACGCATGCCGCGCGGCAAGAAGCAACGCGGTAGCCAATCAACGTGTTGTTTTTCCGTAAGAACCAAATGTTTATTGGCTACCGCGTCGCTTCTTACCGCGCGGCAAGCGTTTCCGCGTCTTGCTGTGCAGAAGCCATAAGGAATCAGGAGCTCGATTCTTGAATTCATTTGTAAGAGAAATGTATGCGCAAATGTTCTTACAGAAAAGTTGCAAGTCGATTGACGGCTATCGCATAGCTTTTAACCAATTAAGGGCTAAAGCACATATGACAGTCGTAGTCGTAGACGTACAAGCTTTGGCGTATCCTGATTTGTCAGGTCGAGGACTACGATTGTCGTATATCGCTACACCATGTTATGTACTTTGACCCTAACTTGCAACGTTTCTGTAAGAGCAACATTTTCGCATACATTTCTCTTGTGAATGAATTCAAGAATCGAACCCCAGAAATAAAGCTAATGTAGTGTTACATATGTATAAGCCCAAAAATGTATGTGAGCTAGTAAGCGTGAGATGGCGTTACTACAGTAACGAAGGTGGCATTAACACACAAGACAGCGAGCAGTAAACGTGCGAATAAAGAACGAGTATTCAATTACGTATAGTGTTGTTAATGAGTTACACCGGTCATCCCAAGTATAACATTGGCGACGAGGAAAAACTAATAAAGACGACGTCATGGCAGGCGAGTCAAGTATCGCAGCGTTTAATCCGAACGAGGACCAACACGGCATATATCCGAGATGGGAGAGATGGCTCAGAGGCTTCGAGTTTTTTCTGCTAAGTAAAAATATAACCGAGACGCAAAGGAAGAAAGCCATGCTCTTACATTACGGCGGGATGGATCTACAAGACATATTCTACGCTATTCCAGACTGCGACGTAGTAATAGGAAATGAGGATCCGTACGACAAGACGAAGAAAGTGCTAATGGACTACTTCAGGCCGAAATTGAACACGACGTACGAACGACACCTTTTTAGAAATATGGCGCAGAAAGAAGACGAAACGGTCGGTCAATTTGTAACACGTTTGCGTCAGCAAGCAAAGTATTGCAAATTCGCTTCTATGGACACAGGCGATCAAATTATTGAGAAAGGTCGTTCAATGGAAGTGAGGAAGCGTATATTAGAAAAGAGTGACATCGAGTTAAAAAAGGCGATGGAAATTGCACAGGCATTCGAGACGGCATCGGCTCAGACAAAGGCTATAGGAAATAACGTAGTGGCACGGATTACGACAAAGAGGGAGAACGTACGAGAAAAATTAGACAGTTTCGGTTCCAATGGTATGAAGTGCTACAGATGTGGTTATCGAGGACATGCACAATCAGACGAGAAGTGTCCGGCTAGAAACAAGGAGTGTACGAAGTGCTGTAAAAAGGGTCACTTCGCAGCGATGTGCAGAACATATCGAGATCGAGCAGACAAACATGGCGACGGTTTGGACAAGCGAGACAAGAAGGAAGCCAAGACGAACACCAGCGCCAACAAGGAGGGAAGAAAGTCAACTACGGTGAAGCAGCTAGATGGCGACGCCGCTGACAGAGACGACAACGAATATGCGTTTGTCTTAAAGCCCATTCTACAATAGCCGTAAAAGTATGTTTTAAGACGTAAGCAGTAAAAATTGACCAACTACAGCCGATCATTCTTGGATTGTAAAAATCCCATTAGTCAATAGCTTACTGCTTACGTCTTAATGCATACTTTACGGCTATTGTAGAATGAGCTTTAGAGATAAGATATGTGTATTAGGACATGGAGAAATAATATCTGCGAGTGTAGGGGGAATAGAAATCAATCTTTTAGTTGATTTGGGATCTCGATGTAATATTATAGACGAAAATACATGGGAGTCATTAAAGTTAAAAGGAATAAAATGTGTATTGCGTAAAGTTAATAAGACTGCATTTCCATACGGAAAAAAAGACGGATTAGAGATTTTCGGTGAATTTGATTGTGAGATAAAGATCGGTAATAAAATCGCACGGGCAATTTTTAAAGTATTCCGAGGTGAAGGACAACCTCTCTTAGGTATTCAAACGGCAAAAGAGTTAAGTATTTTAGATGTCGGAGTACACTTACAAATCAATCAGATTGAGAACATTAAATGTGACGTTAAGCTAGATAATAAACTTTTCGAGGGTATAGGGAAATTGAAAGATTTTCAGCTTAAAATTCCGATAAATAGTTCGGTGAAACCAGTTGCTCAGCCGCGAAGAAGATTGCCTTATAAAATGCGTGATTTAGTTAAACAAGGGATAGAGAAACTGTTACGTGATGATATTATCAAAAGAGTAAAAGGGCCGACGCCCTGGGTATCTCCAATAGTACCGATAGTTAAAAGATCGGGGAAAATACGTCTTTGTTTAGATTTACGTGAAGTAAATGAGGCAATAACTCGTCAACGAAGCCCGTTACCTGTATTTGTAGAACTACTTGATAGAGTAAGAGGGGCGAAGTATTTTTCAAAATTAGATATTCGGGGAGCGTTTAATCAAATTGAGCTTGATAAAGATACGCGAAGTATTACTACGTTTAGTACGGATTGTGGTCTATTTAGATCTAAGAGGTTAGTTTTCGGTTTAACCTGTGCGCCGGAAATTTTTCAAGAGACATTGGAAGAGAATTTACGAGATCTTGAGGGTGTAATAAATAGCGCAGACGATATTGTGGTTTATGGAGAGAATTTAGAAGATCATAATCGGAAACTTCAGAAAGTACTTGACAGACTCTTAGAGAAGGGTTTGACACTTAATAAAAATAAATGCGTTTTTGCGGTTAAGGAGATTGAATTTTTGGGGTTCATAGTAAACGGGTCAGGTTATCGATTAATGCGATCGAAAGTCGAAGCAGTACAGAACTTCAGAGAACCCGAAACGCCAGAAGAATTCAAAAGTTTTCTGGGGCTGGTCAATTTTTGCGCAGCGTTTATTCCAAATATGGCGAAAATTAGCGAACCTTTAAAAAGGTTTACGCGAAAGAGCGAATCATTTGTGTGGGGTGAACCACAGAAAATCGCATTTCAAATGCTGAAAGATAAACTGGTGAATTCAGAAACGCTAGGTATTTATAATCCAGATGCGAGAACTAGAGTAGTTGCAGACGCTAGCCCGGTAGGCATAGGTTGTGTTTTAGCACAGGAACAAGATCGACAATGGCGAATTATAAGTTTTGCGAGTCGAAGTCTAACCGATTATGAGAGAAGATATTCACAAACGGAAAAAGAAGCTTTAGCACTTGTCTATGCGTGTGAGAGATTTAAATATTGGCTTTTCGGTATTAAGTTTGAATTGGTCACAGACCATAAAGCCTTAGAATGTATATTTGCACCAATATCAAAGCCATGCAGCCGCATAGAGAGGTGGGTGCTAAGACTTCAAATGTTTAAATACAAAGTGATATACGAAAGTGGAAAGAGTAATATTGCAGATCCGTTATCTCGTTTATTAAAAATAGGTAATAACGAGGGGGAGAAAAGTAAGTGTGAGGATGAATTGTTTATCGCGTGGGTTGCAAAAGAGAGTGTGCCGAGAGCAATGTCTATCGAAGAAGTGGAAGTAGAATCGCGCGAAAATTCGTGGTTAGGTGAAGTTAGGCAAGCGATTGCGACAGGAAACTGGGATTCGTTATCCAGTACGCGGATAAAAGCAATTAAAGACGAACTTTGTGTGTACAATAATGTTGTGTTACGGGGAACGAGAATTGTCGTACCTGAAAAGCTAAAGAAGCGAGTATTATCAATAGCGCATGAGGGACATCTTGGTATTGTTGCGATGAAAGATAGGCTAAGGAGTAAAGTTTGGTGGACAGGAATCGATAAAGACGCGGAAAATTTTGTAAAAACGTGCGAGAGCTGCCAAATAGTGCAAAAGACAGCTAATATCTCACCGTTGTAACCAAACGCGCTACCGGATAGTTCGTGGGAGAGTTTAGCGATGGATCTCCTTGGGCCTTTGCCTTCCGGAGATTTCATATTCGTGATTATTGACTATTACAGTAAGTTTTACGAAATAGAGATAATGCAATCAATTACGTCGGCAGCAATTATTAATAAATTATTTATGTTGCGCCGTACTGGCCCCAAGCGAATGGGAAAGTCGAGAGACAAAATCGTAGTCTTCTTAAACGCATGAAGATTGCACAGCTCGAACAAAAGGACTGGAAACAAGAGATATTAGACTATCCACTTATGTATCGTTCATCTCCACAAGCATCGACAGGGGTTTCGCCAGCGGAACTAATGTTCGGTCGAAAGATAAAAACTAAAATGCCAGAATTGCGAGGGATCAGAAATAATCTCGATGAAGCTATTAGAGATAGGGATACGTGGAAAAAGCTTAAAAGTAAAGAGCGATATGATTTGCGAAACAATGCGAAAGAAAGTGAGTTGAAATTAGGCGATACTGTTCTATTAAAAGCGATAAAGCGAAATAAATTAAGTCCAGAGTATGAAGACGTTAAGTACGAGGTAGTTGATAGAGCCGGTAATAATGTAACGATTAAAAATGCGGATGGAAAAATGTTTAAACGAAATGTAGCGCATGTCAAGAAATTTAATCGTGCAGGGCCTAGCGAATTCGACGACGATGTTGAAATAATATCGGAGCAAAATGTTAAAGTGAAAACCGAATCAGATTCGCGGGATGATTCTGTTGTTGCAACGAAATCAGAACCAAATGCTGATCTTAGTGTAACGCAGAGTAGGCCTGTACGAGACAGAAAGTTACCGAATCACTTAAAGGATTATATAATGGAGTAGGTTTCAAGCAACTTGCAATTGTATTACTTATTACCAAAGACTGATACGTTAAGGCACAACTGTAATATAGATTGTAAGGTAAGCGTTTATTCTGAGAAAAGGAAGGATGTTACATATGTATAAGCCCAAAAATGTATGTGAGCTAGTAAGCGTGAGATGGCGTTGCTACAGTAACGGAGGTGGCATTAAACACACAAGACAGCGAGCAGTAAACGTGCGAATAAAGAACGAGTATTCAATTACGTATAGTGTTGTTAATGAGTTACCCCGGTCATCCCAAGTATAACATGTAGCATATTGATACACGGCTTCCGATAGGTTAAAAATCTATTGCCTGTGTTATTCCCTGTTTCTGTTGCTCGTGTTTTTTATTGTACATCCAGTTTTATTTTTGATTCCTTAGTCCTAATCGCTAATATCTGTTTTTTATTCCTTATATTTTTCATTGTGCGGGGGCCTTATGGCTTCTGCAAACGGGACACGGAAACGCTTGCCGCGCGACAAGTGACGCGGTAACCAATCAACGAGTCGCTTTTCCGTAAAAACAACAAGTTTATTGTCTACCGCGTCGCTTCTTGCCACACGGCAAGCGTTTCCGCGTGCATACAAGAGCCATTATAAAGCCCGTATCAAGTTACGGATTGGGATTGAGATTGGATTGAAATTTAATCAATCATAACAGAGAAAATTGATCTCAAGTTTAGTAAACTTTTCTCTGATTGGTCAAAATTTCAATCCAATTTCAATCCCAATCCGTTGTTTGATACGGGCTTAAGGGCCACTTCGACCAAGCTCTGATTAACTTAGGGCCAGTTTCACCAACATCGAAGGTTACAGTTAATCGGAGATGGTGAAACCGGCCCTTAATCGTTGATTAGTCAATTGGAAACAGAGTAATGAAAATTCAAATTAAAAAATAATGCATTGCTTATTAATTTTTTAATAAGTAATTATTTCTTTACTTATTAATTATTTAAAAAATAATGCGTAATAAAAAAATCGCATTGATTATTTAAAAAATAATGCGTAATGAAAAGAATCGCATTGATTATTTAAAAAGTAATGCGTAATGAAAAAAATCGCATGGATTATTTAAAAAGTAATGCGTAATAGAAGAAATCGCATTGATTATTTAAAAAGTAATGCGTAATAAAAAAAATCAAATTGATTATTTAAAAAGTAATGCGTAATAAACAAAATCGCATAGATTATTTAAAAAATAATGCGTAATGAAAAAATCGCATTAATTATTTAAAAAGTAATCCGTAATGGAAAAAATCTCATTGATTATTTGAAAAGTAATGCATAATAAAAAAAAACGCATTAATTATTTAAAAAATAATCCGTAATAAAAAACATTGTTGAAATTATTGTTTATTATTTGTTTTATGTACGGATTATTAAAAATAAATATTACTGTTTATCCATGCTTAATACACACATATAATAAGCGAAGAATGAATATAGTACGTAAATTGTACGTGCACATAATACTGTGGCCCTCTCATTTTCCATGGGCGCCATCATGTTGATTGACAAGAGACATAGCAGTAACATTAATTGTTATGTACCTATAGATATGACCCTCTCAACGGTCAATCGATTATTGCAAATATTAGGAGATAGCGTTGTCACTTATAATTTGGTAAAGTTGGTCAAAGAAGAGTTAAGCCAACTAGTGTTTCTTTTGCTGATTGGCTCCGCCATTTCCCGATTAGCGCTTCCGGTTTTTCAAAACATTTGATGGGTTGTTATCATATCAATTAATAATATATAAAGTATTCAGCAATTATAAAATATTCTAACTTGAAATAAATACTACTGATGTTTTAAATTTTAATAATACTATTTAAAATAAAGTGCAAATACTGAAAATCTATAGTTTATCTATAGTAACTAACTATAGATTTTTGGTATTGACAGTGAATATCGGAACGCAGCCTTAATATAGATACAAACTCAGAGTAATGAAAATTCAAATTAAAAAATAATGCATTACTTATTAATTTTTTTAAAAGTAATTATTTCTTTACTTATTAATTATTTAAAAAATAATGCGTAATAAAAAAATCGCATTGATTATCTAAAAAATAATGCGTATTAAAAAAAACGCATTGATTATTTAAAAAGTAATGCGTAATAAAAAAAATCGCATTGATTATTTAAAAAGTAATGCGTAATGAAAAAAATCTCATTGGTTATTTAAAAAGTAATGCGTAATAAAAAAAAATCGCATTAATTATTTAAAAAGTAATGCGTAATGGAAAAAACCGCACTAATTATTCAAAAATAATGCGTAATTGAAAACCTTTGTATTGGTTATTAAAAAAATAATCTTTATTGAAACCGTAATTCATTACAAAAAGTAATGCATTATTTTGAACCCTGTTTTAAACCGGGATTTACTGCTTTACGTCTTACTGCTTAAGTTTTCCTATGTGCCTTTGATACCGCAATATACAATAGCGCCGATAAAGGTCCTTGCACAGTATCAGGCAACAGGCAATAGAAACAGGGAATAAAAATCAGAAATTATGTATAAATGCAGAATAAACAGTGACACACGGGCAATAAACACAGAGTTTCCATCACGTTGAAATTTCTGTGCCTATATTGCCTGTTGCCACTCATAGCATTCAAATTTTTTAGGTTATAATTAACAAATTTTTGGTTATTTCCTGTTCCTATTGCCTGTTGCCTGTTGCCTGACAATGGCTGCGTTCAGCAGACACAACTGTTGAGTGTCGTCTTCTCAACACGCTACGTTGATTTGTTGGGTCTAAAAGTAAGAGCCAATCATGTTCGATTGCTACTGAGTGGTTTGTTCTTCTGAATGAGCCCATTGTGCAAGGGTCTTAACGCGCGCGCTCCCCGAACGGGCCTTAAACACAGTATATAACTGTGCCTTAAGCCCGAACTACATCTATCGTAATGTTCACCGTAAGCGATTGTAAAGAGCCACCGCACAAGACTCTCGTATGGTCACGTAGCGTAACTTAACGTGAGGCAACGCACAAGAAACGTATTGGTTACGGCCGTTACGGCGTTATACGATTTTTGTGCATTGATCTACGTTACGTTACTATGCGAGAGCTTGTGCGGAGGCTCTAAATGCTGCGTTCCCACTATACGCGTCGCGCGTCGCGTCACGACGCCGCGACGCGCGACGCGTATAGTGGGAACGCAGCAAACCAATACGTTTCTTGTGCGTTGACTCACGTTACATTACGCTACGTGACGAGAGTCTTTTGCGGTGGCTCCAAAGCAAGGCACACCCACTTTTCGTAACAGTAACATTAAAGTTTTGACCAATTGCGTTGCTCAATTCTTACTTCTACGGTTACAGACGGCCGAATCGAGCAGCAACGCGATTGGTCCAAACCTTGCTGTTACGTTCTACAAAAAGTGAGTGTGCCCTGCTTAACGCTCGTTGTAAGTACCAGATAAAATAACCAGAGTTGAGTTATTACGTCACATGCTGAAATCGTCTAATTAGAACCTAGAAGTAGAGCTTGTGACGTCATAACTCAACTCGAGTTGGCTTGAAACCCGACCCAGTCGAAAATGCTATATAAAGCCACCGGCACACGGATCATGTTTTCCGGCTGGATTGCTTGCACAAATACTTTGTACCTGAGGTAGAGTGCCGAGTGCCGCACACTTTGTTTACGATTGTCAGGCTAAAATCTAAAAAACTATTTTAAAAACCCGAAGATAAGACATCGACCCGAAGATAGGAAGGGCGGTTTATTCAGAAGTACAGCCCTCTGAACTAGTGTAGCCAATTCAGCAATAGAAACCGGACCTCATGTGAGCTATGTTGCTTGTGCGCAATAGTGTCGTGTGTGCATTCATCTCCTAATTTTCTATTTGTGCGCAGTAGAGCTTGTAGGCAATCGACCTGTGGGCAATAATATTATGTGTGCAATGTTGCTTGTGTGCAATAGTATCTTGTGTGCAAACGTCCATTCTTCTCTTAATTTTTTAATTGTGCGCAATAGAGCTTGTAGGCAATCGATGTGTAGGCAATAATATTATGTGTGCAATGCGGCTTGTGTGCAATAGTATCTTGTGTGCAAACGTCCATTCTTCTCTTAATTTTTTAATTGTGCGCAATAGTGCTTGTAGGCAATCGACTTGTAGGCATAAATTTTTGTGCGCAAACGAATTGTCGGCAAATGAGATGTTGGCAAACGACACTGTAGGCAATCGATTTGTAAGCAATTGGGACCCTCCTTGTAATATAATTATAGAAATCATACTATATTTAAAAAATTAAAGAATTCTATATATATTTAAAAAAAGGCAATGATTTTTTTATATGATCTTCAAAAATTAAGTTTTTCGAAAATTTATTGTACCATTATTTATCTATCTCCAAATTCTACAACTTTTGCATGATGAAACATTTTAGAAGAAAATACGTATTTCTAAAAAAAGTTTAATAGGATGTAATATGTTATACATTTCTTTTTAAGATCTGTGTGTGTGTGATTAATTCAAAATATTTCAATATAAGTAAAAAAACTAAGAAGATTAAAGATAAGGAGCTGTATTTACAGAGTTGGATTGTATATGAGTTTCTATCTTTACGTCCTCATTCCACGCAACCATTTGGACACGTTTACCTTGCCCATTATTTAAATAAAATTTAAAGAAATTATATCGTGTGGTCGTTCCTACTACACGTGGAGATTCTATTCCATCTACGTATCCTACAATTTCACTGTAAATATAATGTAATGATAATAAGTAAATTATTTGAGAATAGGCATTCTATTTTTTTGCATAAACTGTCAGCTATTGTAAGATAATTTTTATATCCTATGAACGGGGATAGTTTCGCCCCGGAGGCAAGATTTGCGATACTCGAAGGACCAGAGGGGGGTTCCCCTCACGACTATCAAATGTTTAACGCGGAAGCAGAAACGCATGCTACGAAATATTAAGCGAAGCGACTCACCGTGTCGGCCGTCGTCCCCGTGATTTCGCCAATCCTCGTCCTGTCCCCTGACTTGGCCGCTCCGTGGGTCTCGTTCGGCATGCGATGGTAAAACTTGTGCAAGCAAGCAAAACGGTGGAGAGCAAGCGTTAGAGCAGGCAGGAAAAGGCAGTAGGAGACGTGCGCACTCCCGGTTGAGCAAGGCGGCAAAGGCGATTCCGTGATGCGTTTTGCCCGGCAAACGTACGCCGTAAGACGGCTCTTAGACTATGTGTGTGTGTGTGTGTGTGTGCCGCACGGCGGCTTGACGAGAAGTTCTGATGAGAGGTGTGTCCTCTCCGACTATTTGACGATGAGAGGGTGTGCCGTAAGGCGGCTGTCCAAAATGTGTTTGCCGTAAGACGGCTGGATTGCTAATGCTCTGTCCCCGCGGTCCTGGAACATGTCGCTGCGGCGAGTAGTTGTTCCCTTTCTGGGGCGGTGGATACCGTCGGCGGATGGGCGATGGCAGCACCGACAGGTGAGTCGCATGATTTGGCTGATCGCGATCCGCCGACGTTTCGCGCGAGAATTACAAACGACTTATGCAACTAGGTATAAACGATAAATGAATACATGAACATAAAGTAACTATGCTATTTACAAGGCGATACGCCGAACATCCTAATTAAGTCATTGTTATTAAGTACATATTTTGTTTTATTATTATCAGTATTTGAGGACAATATATATATATATATATATATATATATATATATATAATATAATGCGACGTGTATTACACATAATAAAATAATACAAATGATGTCTAGACATAACGTATGCAAGACTTTCAAGAAACAGAAGGAACGTTTTTAATATAAAGAATCCAATCTAATTATATCAGTAGTCATAAACATTTAAACAAGAATATTATTTTTTCCAATCCAAGAATATTCTATTTTATTCCAGTTTATTCTTCTTATTCCGATGCTACAAAAAGAAAGTACATTATTTGTTTGTCATTCCTTTTAGGTAATTAAAAGGTAGGTGTGGCATATATATCGGAGTTACTCAATATGGAATCTTTTATCTAAAGCAAAATTAACAACACTTTTATTAAAGTTTACGAATTATTAAAGAACTTTTATTACATTCAAGATTTAAGTATTATTATGCAAATACATATTAGTGACCACATATTGATATATTTATAAAATAAACAAAAATTAATTTTATATCCCTATTGTTAATGTTTATTTATTTGTATGAATATATCTGTTGCGACAAATTATTTGTTGAAGTTCTTTTTTTAGGGGTACGATCAGGGATTTTCAAAATTTCTGATAATGATATACGTCCATATATCTTAGAAAGATTATTTAAGCTTGGCACTACAAAACATGGTGGATTAACTGCAAAAAAATATTGTATAGTTATTATAAAAATATAATGTAAAATTAATGTATAAATTAATGATTATAAGGAAAGAAGAAATTTTAATTTGTATATTTTATCAATATAATGATGAAGATAGATATTTGTTAATTTTGATTTTACAAGGTGTCCTAGGATTTCACCGATAAACTGCAGTAGTATATTCTACAAGGGAGGGCTCCATTTGCCTACAAAACGATTGCCTACAGGTTCGATTGCACGCACTTATTGCACACAATCCCGATAGCACACATTTCAAATTGCCTACAGAACGATTGCCTACAGGCATTATTGCGCACATATTTCTTTGTCTACACGACCGTATTGCACACAGCGCATTGCACACATGGCTGTTATTGCACAAACGACCGTATTGTACACAGTGCACTGTAAAAACGGCTGTATTGCATACAGCGTATTGCACGCAGCGCATTGCACACATGGCTGTATTGCACACAGCGCATTGCACACACGACCGTATTGCTCACAGCGCATTGCACACACGACCGTATTGCACACAGCGCATTGCACACATTGCAGTATTGCACACAGCGCATTGCACACACGACTGTATTGCTCACAGCGCATTGCACACACGACCGTATTGCACACAGCGCATTGCACACATGGCTGTTATTGCACACACGACCGTATTGCACACAGCGCATTGCGCACACGACCATATTGCACACACGGCCGTATTACACACACGGCCGTATTGCACACACGGCCGTGTTGCACACACAACCGTATTGCACACACGACCGTATTGCACACACGGCCGTGTTGCACACACGACCGTATTACACACACGGCCGTGTTGCACACACGACCGTATTGCACACACGGCCGTGTTGCACACACGACCGTGTTGCACACACGGCCGTATTGCACACACGGCCGTATTGCACACAAGGCCGCGTTGCACACACGGCCGTGTTGCACACACGATCGTGTTGCACACACGGCCGTGTTGCACACACGGCCGTATTGCACGCACGGCCGTGTTGCACACACGGTTGTATTGCACGCACGGCCATGTTGCACACACGGTTGTATTGCACACACGGCCGTGTTGCACACACGGTTGTATTGCACACACGGCCGTGTTGCACACACGACTGTGTTGTACACACGGCCGTGTTGCACACACGGTCGTATTGCACACACGGCCGTATTGCACACACGACCGTGTTGCACACACGACCGTATTGCACACACGGCCGTGTTGCACACACGGCCGTATTGCACACACGGTCATATTGCACACACGGCCGTATTGGAATATTGCAATGCTTTAGTTTTTTGTATTGTAGAAGACGATGGAAATGATGACGACGTTTACACCGAGTGATAACGGCTCGATTTACAGCGAAGTTTGAATATCGATGATATAAGGTTAGCGCTAGGTTGAAAATCCAATTGCCTGTGTTATTCCCTGTTCCTGTTGCCTGTACTTTTGTATTGCATTCAGCTTAAGGCTTCGGGATACTCACCGCAGCCATATTGGAATCGTGACGTCAGACGCGAGAAATAACACGCTGAGAATTTTGCGTGCCATTTCTACATAAAAAAATATTTGGATTTAAAAAAACACTCCAGGTCGCTTTAGCACACTTCTAAAATAGTCCGAAACTAATCTTTTCTGTTATAAGTTAATAATAGGGTGGTTAAATAACTATATGGGACTTGGTGCGAAGTGTCATGATGCGATCAAGTGATTGTGCATCTGCAAGCTAGGTTTCATATTACAGTCATTTTTCAGCTGTTGATTGATTGTCAACAAAAAAGGTTAGTTTTCGGACTATTTTAAAAGTGTGTTAAAACGATCTGAAGTGTTTTTTTTTCTAATCAAATATCTTCGTTAAAAAATAGCACGCAAGAATTCTCCATGTATTATTTCTCGCCTCTGACGTCACGATTTTCAATATGGCTGATTAAGTATCAAAAGCCTTAAAACTGTTCTATTTTTATGTAGATATAGTTGTTGAAAAATCACATAATTATTACTCTTTATGAATTAAGCTAATATGGAAAAAGTCCGAAGTGCTCCTTATCCGATTTTGATGAGCTTTCAGTATGTCGTTTTCTTAGATGAAAATAAGGGATACGTATTCTTTTGGTACATATCCAATCGTATGTTTAAAAGTTTAAAAAACTTCTTTCAAAAAGATCAAATTTTCTTTTTTGAGGTAAATATCTCTAAAACTATTCAATCTAAAAAAAAAAAAATTGATACAAGTAATATACAAAAGAAAAGTGCAAGGTATAAGAAACAAAAAAATTACTTATATGTTTCAAGTTCTGTAAGGATATGTCGTTTTATGTAGATATAACACGAATATATGTTGTATATTCTTTCCGACATTTTCGAAACTATTAAGACTCAGACGTATACGGGAAAACGAGACGTACATATCGGACTCGCGTGAAAAACATTCAGTTTGTTGTTATTTATCGAACGTCGTGTCCATTTTCGTATTTTTAAAACATCTTTTCGGCGACTTTTTCCCATTTGACTTGACAACGCATCGAGCCTGAGTAATAAAGATAGCACGCTCGTCATACCTCGTAGATTCTGTTACTGCAGAATCTAACGCGATAAAATACAGAAGATACGATCGTCTCTATTTGGCGACAAGTCCTGTCCCGTGAAGATATAAATGCCGTGAGTTTAATATAGTTCTGTACCGTTGGGGAGAGAATCGTAGAAAAAATACGAAAGATGGAAACGAGGGTGAATTTGTCTCTTCTTTTTAGGTTCTCGTGCATCCTCGCATGAATGTCGACATCGAGCTTTGTACATTACCTTCGAGATCCGCGACTTCAGAAACACCTAGTGAGTTGGCGTTTTACACAATCACTATATACGCTTTACATTCAAGCTGATGGTCCGGGTTTTCGAACGGCGCGGCACGACAAAATGGCCGCGAGAGAGGGGTCGATATCGGGATTAAACTCCCTGCGCTGAGTTATTGAGAAGTGCTCGCTTGCCCTTACGCTCGGTTATCACAACACTTGTTGCAATCACTATACCCGGGCTGACTGCATGTGACGGTCTCGTTCGCCGTCTGTACGTTCTTTTAGATGAGGATCACGGTACCGCACGCGGTGATCACGTGATCCGTTTGTGCGCGTTGCCCACTCGATTGCGGGCGACAAATCTCGTCAATCTCGTCTGACGAGAGATATTGCGCGACGACTAATGCCGCTCGCGACGACACTTGTACGCTCGAAACTACCCCTCGCACAGGGCTTCTCGCGTCCCCCAATACCGAACTCTTCGCAGTCGGAAAACGGCTCACTCTTCGCTGCACGAGTGAAAGAACGATTCGAGATGTTTCACGCGGCGATCTCACGGATGCGGCTCGCGATGAAACTTGATTACGGACTTCACGCATTGCCGGTCGAGACCATTACCGATAGGCACAATGTCGCGAACGCCCGGCTCGATGTGTCTCTTTTCGCGGCAGAGAACAGAAGAGAGCGCGGATCGATATCGATTATCCTTCGTCCCGATAGGAGACCCTCGGCGGGGGTATGGGCCTCACGAAAGGCGAATCACATAGATCCGCGATGTAACGCGTTGCGCGGTATACATATTTAGGAAAACGCGTGCGCGTTTCGCAATCGCGCTGTCGAAACGGTAAGCGCGATATTCGGGTGATCTCGGATAAAGTCGAGTCAAGCCCGAGGGTTGTTTGTGCTTGCGCCAGGGGCGATTACTTTCGCGACAGCGCTCTGCCACCTGATTTTACCTTACTCCTAAACATACCGCCCGCCTCGAAGCTTTAGTTTCGAAATTTTCTGACTTCGAATGTGATGAAGTTTGAGGAGGTCGATATATGAACGCACGAAATCTTATGAGCTAATCGAACGCAAACTGACAGACTGTCGCAGAACTTTATTTACAAGACTTAAGCAATAAGGGTAACAAGAATATCGCACGAACCGCCCGCCGTGGCAGACAGATTAGCGACGCGACGGCTGAAGAGAAGTCGAATCGTTACTAGAAGTCTCGTCAGAACGCGTCTCACAGTCAATCGGCAGCAAACACAGTTTTACGATCGGCCGGGTATACTCGGACGTCGCGGTTTTGACATTCACAACACGAATCAATCCATCGGAACCGGCGTGGCACTGGGTAATTCGACCAAGCTCCCATTTACAAAGAGGCAGTGTGGCATTCCGCAATAAAACGAGCTGCCCAACTTTCACGGGCGTTTGCAATTTTCGCCATTTAACACGCTGCTGCAACGTGTTAACGTAATCTGTTTGCCACAATTTCCAAAAGCGCTCGGTCAAATGTCGAACTCGTTGCTACCTCAACAACCGATTTTCATGCAAATCTAATAGCAATGGCTCCGGATTGACCGCGATCGCCGATCCGATTAAAAAATGTCCGGGCGTTAAGACCTCGTAATCATTGAGCGTATCTTTCAACGGAGCGAGAGGACGCGAATTAAGACACGCTTCGATTCGGCACAACAAAGTCGTAAGCTCTTCGAACGTGAGCGTGTGATTCTGGAGTACCCGACGGAGATGATGTTTCACGCTCCGGACTCCGGCTTCCCATAAACCACCGAAATGTGGCGCAGACGGGGGAATAAAATGCCATTGGACATCATCGGAAGCGGTGGCGTTGAGAAAATTCGGATCATTAACGGCTGCGCGATATGCTTGGGATAACTCTTTAGTGGCTCCGACAAACGTTGTCCCGTTATCGGAGTACATTGACTCCGGCAATCCTCGACGAGCGCAAAATCGAGAAAAGGCGTCTAGAAACGCGGGTGTGGAATAATTTTCTACTAATTCTAAATAGATCGCGCGGGTTGCAAGACAGACAAACAACGCGATATACGCCTTTCGTGAACTAATTCCGCGGCCCCCGAAAGCGCGAACTTGTACGGGTCTCGCGTAATCGAGACCGCAATGTGAAAAACTGCGCAATGGCGGAGACACTCGCAGGGTAGGAAGATCTCCCATGAGCTGCTGGGGCACGACCGCTTTTTCACGCGTGCAAACCACGCACTTATGAATTATCGATCGGACCGCGCTTCGAGCTCGTAAGATCCAGAAGTCCTGTCGCAGTGTTGCGAGCGTGAGCTGCGTGCCTGCATGAAGCCTTCGCGAATGAGCTTGCCGAATGAGTAGAGTCACTAACGGATGTGACGCGAGTAAAATTGGATGCTTAGAATTAAACGATATCGGAGCGTTTTTCAAGCGTCCTCCGACTCTAAGCAATCCCTCGCGATCCACAAATGGATTTAACGATAAGAGCGGACTTTTAGCATTTAATGGTTTGTTGTTGGTCAACGCGGTAAGTTCGGCGGAAAATAATTCAAGTTGAATCTGCTTGAACCAGAATGTGCGAGCGCGATGACATTCGTGGACCGACAAGGCGAGTCCCTGTGGCGCGAGATCCGATGACCCATCCGCAAGACGACAGCGAGAAACGAATTTCATGATGTACGCTGTTACACGAATGAGTTTAGCCCACTCTGAATACTGTGCTGCTAGATTCCACGAGACGGGAGGAGTCGCAACGTGTACAGTGACTGCGCGTTCCTCGAGCGACGTTTCGGCGAGAAGCGATGTAAGGCCTTCCGGCCATTTTTCCTGAGGGAACTGAAGCCATGGGGGTTCCCGCCACCATAACGGGTGATTCCCTAATTCGTGACCGAGTAAGCCGCGAGATGCACAATCTGCCGGATTGTCCGCGGTAGCTACGTGATGCCATGTCACGTTCGGGAGAAACGATTGAATTCTTGATACGCGATTCGCAACGAAAGTTTTCCAATGAGACGGATGCCGTTTCAACCATGCGAGTACGATTTCGGAATCGCTCCAACAATATCGCGCAACGACATCAACCGCGATCGATTCTTGAACAAATTCCATTAAATCAGCTAATAATAACGCGGCAGAGAGCTCCAACCGAGGGACGCTCATCGTTTTTATCGGAGCTACCTTAGATTTTCCCGCGAGGAGCGAGATTGTTACTTCGCCCGACTGTGATATTACGCGAAGATATACGACGGCTGCGTATGCAACAGTAGATGCATTAGCGAAGCCGTGCAACTCACAACGAACGGAATCAGATTCCTGCCCTGTCTAACGCGGAAGCTGCACTTCATTAAGCGCGGATACATTCGTGTAGATAAGCTGCCAATCGCGGAACACGTCGGGAGGAAGTTCGTCGTCCCAATCGAGCTTGAGACGCCATAATCGTTGCATAAAAACTTTTGCGGTAATTATGACGGGGGTGACCCATCCGAGCGGATCAAACAACTTCGCGATCATTGAGAGAATTGTTCGTTTCGTTTTCGGGATGTGAGCTTCGATCGCGACCCGATACTGGAACACATCTCGCGCGGGATTCCAGCTAATTCCGAGAATCTTTAAATGTTCATCAGTTTGCAAAATTTTATTGCATGCGAGACCGTGATTGGCCGGATCGATATCCGATAAAAGCTCCGAGTCGTTGCTCGCCCATTTGCGCAGTTCAAAGCCGCCTTTTTTTAAAAGTGCGATGAGTTGAGTGCGAGCTTGACGGAGGCAACCGCGTTTGTGTGCGCCGAAAAGAACCTCATCGATATATTTTTTCTTGCGAAGGATGATGACAGCCAACGGGAAAGCTTGTCCTTCATCGATAACTAACTGCTCAAGGACACGAAGTGCTAAGAACGGAGCAGCTGCGGTACCGTACGTTACGGTAAGCAGTATATATTCACGCAGAGGTTCGCTGGGATTCTTCCGCCAAAGAATCCTTTGATATGTCACGTCGCGCGGGTCCACGAGAATTTGCCGATACATTTTGGTAGCATCAGCCGTATACACAAATCGATGTTGCCGCCACTGGAGAATGACAACTGGCAAATCGGGTTGAAGTTTAGGACCCGAGAGAAGATGATCATTCAATGATGATCCGTTAGAAGAGGGACATGACGCGTTGAAAACGACACGCAGATGCGTAGTTTTACTGTCTTCCCGGATAACGGGATGATGCGGAATGAAAACGCATTGTGTATCATTGGAGTCGGAAGCGGGCACTTCCCTCATGTGCCCGAGAGCTTCATATTCGCGAAGAAATTCGGAGTACTCGTCCCGTTGCGCAGGATGAGCATCGAATCTCCGAATTAACCCGTTAAGATATTTCTCGGCGATAACGCGAGAATGTCCGATTTCGATCGGAGGGCCTTCCTTAAATGGAAGACGTACAATATAGCGTCCGTCAGGACAGCGCGAATGAGTGAGGCGAAAATGCTCTTCGCATTTTTCGTCCTCGGGAGTGAGAGTCATCTTTCGCGGAATCTCTTCGACCTACCAAAACCGTCGGAGTTCCTGATCGAGCGACAAGGAATTGAGACTGTGATGAGCATTCACAGTATACGAAGGTCGATCGTGTGACGAGTCAACCGAGATGGCATGTGAGGCTACCTGACTAGAAGTGATAGGTCCCGATATTACCCATCCCAATATCGAATTTTGAGCGATAGGCTGTCCCACCGCCCCTTTTCGAATTCCGTCTTTAATGAGAGC
Source organism: Temnothorax americanus (assembly GCF_048541705.1). Lineage (NCBI taxonomy): Eukaryota > Metazoa > Arthropoda > Insecta > Hymenoptera > Formicidae > Temnothorax > Temnothorax americanus. The sequence goes on along the minus strand of NW_027509265.1, from coordinate 144,585 downwards.
GCTATACAATTCCGCGCCTACTATAATGCTAATGGGATCTGCGCTCATGGGGTCGTGGTCAGCCCATGGGAGATCCTCGAGATGAGCCAACGTCGCCTTGAGCGGCAAACGTTTTGGCGCGTATGCCGTTAGCGATTTCTTATCTAACTTCATTTCTATGTTTAGGATTAAGGTAAAATCAGGTGGCAGGGCGCTGTTGCGCAAGTAATCGCCCCTGGCGCAAGCACAAACAACCCTCGGGCTTGACTCGACTTTATCCGAGATCACCCGAATATCACGCTTACCGTTTTGACAGCGCGATTACAAAACGCGCACGCGTTTTCCTAAATATGTATACCGCGCAACGCGTTACATAGCGGATCTATGTGATTCGCCCTTCGTGAGGCCCATACCCCCGCCGAGGGTCTCCTATCGGGACGACGGATAATCGATATCAATCCGCGCTCTCTTCTGTTCTCTGCCGCGAAAAGAGACACATTGAGCCGGGCGTTCGCGACATTGTTCCTATCGGGAGGGGTCTCGACCGCCAGTGCGTGAAGTCCGTAATCAAGTTTTATCGCGAGCCGCATCCGTGAGATCGCCGCGTGAAACATCTCGAATCGCTCTTTCACTCGTGCCGCGAAGAGTGAGCCGTTTTCCGACTGCGAGGAGTTCGGTATTGGGGGACGCGAGACGCCCTGTGCGAGGGGTAGTTTCGAGCGTACAAGTGTCGTCGCGAGTGGCATTAGTCGTCGCGCACTATCTCTCGTCATACGAGATTGACGAGATTTGTCGCCCGCAATCGAGTGGGCAACGCGCGCAAACGGATCACGTGCTCACCGCGTGCGGTACCGTGATCCTCATCTAAAAGAACGTACAGACGGCGAACGAGACCGTCACATGCAGTCAGCCCGGGTATAGTGATTGCAACAAGTGTTGTGATAACCGAGCATCAGTGCAAGCGAGCACTTCTCAATAACTCAGCGCAGGGAGTTCGATCCCGATATCGACCCCTCTCTCGCGGCCATTTTGTCGTGCCGCGCCGTTCGTGAACACGGACCATCAGCGTGAATGTCAAGCGTATAGTGATTGTGTAAAACGCGAACTCACTATCGCGTACCCGAGACAAAAGGAAAGCCTGAGCATCTCGCACCTCGTGACCGCGGTCGCTCGTCTGCTTCGCGCCAAGATATCCGTTGCCCGCGAGCAAGATCTCCGGACGCGAGAGCGGTCATCTACCGCTCTACAAGATTTCCGTTTCGCGAGCCACGCATACAGAAGGAGCGACTCAAGATGTCCGTCCCGCTATCCCGCGAATGCTCCGGGTGTTCGGGTGCGTGAGTGCGCGAGGTACTCTATGTGCAATAAAATGTGTTTGTCAGAATAACCCGGCGAGCGTTTTTAAACACTTCTTCCGCTACCTCCTTGGTTCTTGCCCCGCGCTCTGGACAGGGTGGTCTCGGCATACTTCGTGTCCTGAGGGTACCTCGGTCGCGCACGAAACATCTGCGCGTGAGATCGCCGCGTGAAACATTTCGAATCGCTTTTTCACTCGTGCCGCGAAGAGTGAGCCGTTTTCCGACTGCGAGGAGTTCGGTATTGGGGGAAGCGAGAAGCCCTGTGCGAGGGGAAGTTCGAGCGTACAAGTGTCGTCGCGAGCGGCATTAGTCGTCGCGCAATATCTCTCGTCATACGAGATCGACGAGATTTGTCGCCCGCAATCGAGTGGGCAACGCGCACAAAGGATCACGTGATCACCGCGTGCGGCACCGTAATCCTCATCTAAAAGAACGTACAGACGGCGAACGAGACCGTCACATGCAGTCAGCCCGGGTATAGTGATTGCAACAAGTGTTGTGATAACCGAGCATCAGTGCAAGCGAGCACTTCTCAATAACTCAGCGCAGGGAGTTCGATCCCGATATCGACCCCTCTCTCGCGGCCATTTTGTCGTGCCGCGCCGTTCGTGAACACGGACCATCAGCGTGAATGTCAAGCGTATAGTGATTGTGTAAAACGCGAACTCACTATCGCGTACCCGAGACAAAAAGAAAGCCTGAGCATCTCGCACCTCGTGACCGCGGTCGCTTGTCTGCTTCGCGCCAAGATATCTGTTGACCGCGAGCAAGATCTCCGGACGCGAGGGCGGTCATATATTTACCTCAAAAAAGAAAATTTGATCTTTTTGAAAGAAGTTTTTTAAACTTTTAAACATACGATTGGATATGTACCAAAAGAATACGTATCCCTTATTTTCATCTAAGAAAACGACATATTGAAAGCTCATCAAAATCGGATAAGGAGCATTTCGGACTTTTTCCATATTAGCTTAATTCATAAAGAGTAATAATTATGTGATTTTTCAACAACTATATCTACATAAAAATAGAACAGTTTTAAGGCTTTTGATACTTAATCAGCCATATTGAAAATCGTGACGTCAGAGGCGAGAAATAATACATGGAGAATTCTTGCGTGCTATTTTTTAACGAAGATATTTGATTAGAAAAAAAAACACTTCAGATCGTTTTAACACATTTTTAAAATAGTCCGAAAACTAACCTTTTTTGTTGACAATCAATCAACAGCTGAAAAATGACTGTAATATGAAACCTAGCTTGCAGATGCACAATCACTTGATCGCATCATGACACTTCGCACCAAGTCCCATATAGTTATTTAACCACCCTATTGTTAACTTATAACAGAAAAGATTAGTTTCGGACTATTTTAGAAGTGTGCTAAAGCGACCTGGAGTGTTTTTTTAAATCCAAATATTTTTTTATGTAGAAATGGCACGCAAAATTCTCAGCGTGTTATTTCTCGCGTCTGACGTCACGATTCCAATATGGCTGCGGTGAGTATCCCGAAGCCTTAAGCTGAATGCAATACAAAAGTACAGGCAACAGGAACAGGGAATAACACAGGCAATTGGATTTTCAACCTAGCATAGCGCTAACCTTTGGAAGCGCGTGTATCAATGCTACAGCATTGACTACGTTTACACGGCCCGATTTACGCCGAATTAAGTTATATCATCGATATTCAAACTTCGGTGTAAACGTCGTCATCATTTCTATCGTTTTCTAGAATACATAAAACTAAAGCAATATTCCAATACGGCCGTGTGTGCAATACGACCGTGTGTGCAACACGACCGTGTGTGCAACACGGCCGTGTGTGCAATACGGTCGTGTGTGCAACACGGTCGTGTGTGCAATACGGCCGTGTGTGCAATACGACCGTGTGTGCAACACGGCCGTGTGTACAACACAGTCGTGTGTGCAACACGGCCGTGTGTGCAATACAACCGTGTGTGCAACACGGCCGTGTGTGCAATACAACCGTGTGTGCAACACGGCCGTGCGTGTAATACAACCGTGTGTGCAACACGGCCGTGCGTGCAATACGGCCGTGTGTGCAACACGGCCGTGTGTGCAATGCGCTGTGTGCAATGCGCTGTGAGCAATACGGTCGTGTGTGCATTGCGCTGTGTGCAATACAGCCATGTGTGCAATGCGCTGCGTGCAATGCGCTGCGTGCAATACGCTGTATGCAATACAGCCGTTTTTACAGTGCACTGTGTACAATACGGTCGTGTGTGCAATAACAGCCATGTGTGCAATGCGCTGTGTGCAATATGGTCGTGTGTGCAATGCGCTGTGTGCAATACGGTCGTGTGCGCAATGCGCTGTGTGCAATACGGTCGTGTGTGCAATGCGCTGTGCGCAATATTATCGTGTAGGCAAAGAAATATGTGCGCAATAATGCCTGTAGGCAATCGTTCTGTAGGCAATTTGAAATGTGTTCTATCGGGATTGTGTGCAATAAGTGTGTGCAATCGAACCTGTAGGCAATCGTTTTGTAGGCAAACGGGACCCTCCCTTCTACAAGTAAAAATAAGAAAGAATATTATATGGAGTTTGGCTAGAAATGCTTTATAACAAAATTATAAACAAATATTGAAATAAAACATGAAATAGGTAAAACTAATCCCATAACCTCTGAAATTGCCAGATTTAGGTCAATATTCACAGTCAAATCTTATTTTTAAGAACAATCTTAAGATGTCATAAACCAATCACAAAGCCATATTAGCATTAAATAAGTTACTTAAGACAGTCTTAAAATAAAATCTAACTATGAAAACCATCTTTAACGCGTCTTGATTTTTACTTAAACTGGGGAACGTTAAGAAAATCAGGTTTACAGATTACAGAAGTAACTTTGCGTGAAGATTTCATACAACAAATTAATAATTTAATTATTGAGATGCAACAAAATTCTCAGAAAGTTTTTATTGTAATAAATTCCATATTACATTGATATCTCTCTCAAGGTGGTATTATTGCGCAAGGATAAAATTTTGAAATGTATTACTAATTGTAAATCGATTCATTCATATTTTGTACAATAGAAAATTTGTTGTTATCTATATATCATGTTCTATTTTAATATATCTATTGTTAATATGATTACTTTTGTACTGTAAACCTTATTTATTAAAGTTTCTCATAAGTAAAAATCAAAAGGCGTTAAGTCTGGAAATCTTAGAGATCAGAGAATTATTTTTATCTATTTTATATATACTGTTTCAATATTTGTTTATATCTTTGTAATAAAGCATTTCTAGCCAAACTTTATATATTTTTTTCTTATTTTTATTTGTGTAATATACTCCCGCAGTTTGTCGGTTAAATCCTGGGATAACCTGTATATATATAGAAGAGTTATTGAATGTGTACTGATTTTCTGAAGCGTACCTTTTTAATATTTTACTTTTTTTCTTAATACAATCAATATTTAGAGATAAAAATATAAAATAAATAAGAAATGAGTAATATAGACAAAATTTTAAAGTGTTTTGTACATGTTATCAGCATAAATTTATTTATTTAATTTTATAATAAATATTTATTTGATTATAAAATAATAATATTGACTTTATCATTAAGTGTATATAATTTTTTATATAATTAAATTTTACAATAAAGTAAATTCTATTAATAAATGTAAGTATTTTACCTGCAGTTTGTATTGTTCCAATTATTTTAACTTTGTTACCTTTTTTTATATCAAGATGGTTATAAATATCTGGATTAAAATTTATTATATGAACTTCCAATCTATATTCTCCATCAGTTAACGATCCGCAACCGATTGTTTTATTCAATTTATTGTTGTAAATTACAGCAAAATTTGTCTTGATGTAACCCTCTAAGACTGAGATAAATATATAGAGAATGTTAAAGAAGAATTATATTTTCTATTTTGATATATTTTGATTATCTTATAAATAAATAATTATATATGCAGGGTGTTACTTAAAGTAAGTAGACTATAAAATACATTAATTTGTATGGTTTTTATATATGACAAAATTTAAAATATCAGGAAATTCTTAACAAAAAATAACTTTATTATAGTATTTTAAAAAGCTCTTAAGGTAAACTGCACAAATATACAATAAAAAATATGTAGGTATATATGTATATGTATATGTATTTACGGATCTTCAAGCTTTATATATGTGTAACCACGCAAATTAATGGACCTTACTGTACATAAACTTGAAGGGGATATTCCTTGGCTTATTTTAAGAAGAAAAGATTCTGTAAACATGTGTCCTAAACTGCTTTTTTTCAAAATACAGGATGTCAAGGATGCATGTCCCTGGTGGATCTAAAAATGTTTTATTTATATTGGAAAATAGTTCTTAATACCACATATACGCATATCAAATTTGAATAAAATATCTAAATGTTTTTCAGATTTTCGGAATTTTTATTTTTTTCACAACTTTGACCTTATATTTTGAAAACAAAGCAGTTTAGGACATATGTTTATAAGATTTTTTTTTCTTAAAATAAACTAAGGAATATTCTTTTTAAGTTTAAGTTTGTATGTATTTACTTAAGATAGTATCCTGTATATAAAGTTTACGAGATGTACTTTATATATTGTACCTTTATTTAAGAGTAATACAACTCAAAACTTAATTTTTGAGTTATTACTATAAATTGTATAAGAATAAATTAGGTAAACATTATCAAGCAGCAAAAGTAAATTTATATAACATTAAAGAAATTGTTAAACTTATTTATATATAAAACTCAAAAAAGAAGGATATGTCAAAATTGTCATAACAAAAAGATGATTTTTTAAGAGTTGTAAAATAAAAATGACAAAAATAAAATTTGAATCATGTTAAATACTGTTTGATACCATTTAATTAGCTATAATAATTTTTCGCCAGATTTAAAAACATAGTTTTTCTTCTTTTTTAAATTAATTTTGTAACTTTTCAGAGTGCGATAAGTATCACGAATTGTACTTTTCTACACGTACGAGCGTATACCTATGTACATGTATAGCATAAATGACTTATTATATAATAAATTGATAATCCTGCAAAACTTACTGACACGTGAAGACGTGTTTAAGACATCGGAGATTTCAATATGCTCTGGTTCTGCATCTAACGAGCTCTCTAATTCATATTTTCCCAAAGTTGCAATAACTGTATTGGAACGAATTAGTAGTTCGTACGGTACACTGCCATTATTAAATTGCACGGCTTTAGGTGGATGAGCTTGTACGCCGTCCAAATGAATAATCTATTATAAAACAATTTAATGTAATAATTTGTTAATAATTATGACATATATATATATATATATATATATATATATATATATATATATATATTTATTTGTATTATAGATCTGCGAGATTACGATTTAAGAATAACGAATGTCAACGCGCGATATGCTGGGGCTACTCATGATGCATATATTTGGAGAAACTCAGCTATCAATGCAGAAATGCAACGTAGATATATTGAAGGTGTGAACTGTTTCCGTTATGAATGTTGGCGCTTTATCTATTTTGTTCAATAGTATATTTTGGCTTCTTTTGTAGGGGACAGCAACACATGATGCATTGCAGATTCAGGATACCCGCAGCAACCTTGGCTAATGATACCCATTACAAATGCGTTGCCCAACACACCAGAAGGCCGTTATACCGCAGCTCTTGTTCGAACTCGATCTTGCATTGAAAGATGCATTGGTGTACTCAAAGGACGATTTCGATGTATTCTCGGAGAGAGGATGCTGCATTACACACCTAGAGTTGTAGCGCGTATTATTATTGCATGTGTAATCTTGCACAATATTTGCACGGAGGGACGACTACCAATTAATCAGTACGTTAATAAAGAAGTAGAAACTTATCCCTATAATGCCGATGCTATGCAGAATGAAAACATAGATCTTTCAGGTCCATTGGCGAGAAGGCGACTCATAGAAACATATTTTACGGACAATGTTTAAGTACAACAATAGTTAATAGTACGAAAGATATGCTAAAAAGAGTTTATAGTGACACATGCAAGTTTTCTGAATATTGTTTTATTATAAAAATGTATTTTTACTTTACATATAATACTATTTTGTACTTTAATTAACAAGTATCCCCTTCATTTTTAACTGAGAAGCTAGTAATAGCTGCAATACTTTTCTTCAAATATTTCTTAAAACTTATTTTGCACTTTAATCACATCTTAACGGAAATATATATATGAAATATATAATATATAAAATATATTTAGGATTGAGTATGTTGAGTTTAAACTTAAAATACAGAGCAGCACATGCACTGTTCGGACTAAACTTAATTGTGAAAGAAAGAAAACTACTAAACCAGTAAGAATATCTAAAAGCGGTGAACGGAATATCTGGAATATGCAGTTTTTTATTTTACTCTTGTCCATTGCTTTTTCCATCATTTACGAAAATTAAAAAGAAAATAAATTTTAGATCTAGACAAAATATAACTTAAAATTTGCGCGTTACTTCGTATTCCTATTATAAAAACAGTTTCTATCACAAGGATATGGTATGTACTTTCTCATTAATCTTAATAAAAACTTAATATATAGTACTTTTTTGGTAATAATTATATCACAATCATGATTTTGTGATTAATGGATAAATCTCTTTCTGATTAAGTAAAAGTTATTCCTTGCCCCCGACAAAATCCGAGTAGAATGAAAATTTTTTTTTCAAATCTATGGCAAGTCTTCCAATATTGCTATCAATGCTTTTGAGAACATCTAGAGTATTGTTGTTCATTCTTTCGATCTGACACGATAACTCAATTTTTTTCTTACGGCTACTAGTTACATTTGGTGAACGGACATTAGTTGTATTCTCCTTAGTTATATTCTCGTTTATTTCATCAATGGAGTAGTTATCAATGTCTTCGTACTTTCTCTTTTGTACATTTTCGGTGTTCGATTTTTGTTGTGTCAAGGTAACTGTTTCTGAGCTTGCATTCATGTTTTTTCGTGTCTTCTGCATTGGATTGTTCTAAAATTATAGTCATTATTATAAATTTGTCCCAATTTTATCCGTGATTAGATCAATTTTAGATGTGCGTACCCTCTAAAGAATATGAGTGTTTGAATATTATTCAAGTCTAATAAGTTGAATAATTCTACGTTTAAACTAATTCGATGTATGAGCTTTGATGTATACTAAAGAGCATACTTGTTTTGGAAGATCATATTCCTGTACTCCTTCATCACCATTAAGTGCCGTCTGGCCCATTAATTGAAGAAAACGCAACTCAATATCGGATAGCAATAATCCACAGCTAGGACCACCACCGGTACCAGTTTGGCTCTGGCGAATAATTGAATGCTTCAATTGCTAACAATAAACAAAATATATACGTTATACAGATTGTAATTGTCAAAGTAGAACATATTGCTTATTTATTGACGTACTTTTTTCCATTCAGTAACTGTTTTTGAACCATTTCCAATTGAATTGAGAAGTATAGTGAGAATATCCCATTTCTGGCATAACATTTCACGTCTTCTAGGTCCAAGTAGCTGGTTTGTAACAATTTCATTGTTTTCTTCTGCATACTCCACCAAAGTCGCCCAATGATCCTCTGTTACTCTCATTGTTGTACTGTCAAACAATGCACACGATACAAAGATTTTTTTGTCAGTTATGCGTCGTCTACAATAACAGTCGTACGATACGATCTTAGAGTCGTATTGATGGTCACGTAAGAGCCAAAGCACACAACATGGCGTAGCGATATACGACGGTCGTAGTCCTCAACCTGACAAATCACGATATGCCAAAGCTTGTGCTTTACTTATGTCCACGACTACGACTGTCATATGTGCTTTGGTCCTAACCAATTTCATTGGCGCAATACGACTATCGATATAACTCTACGATCGTATCCAACGACTTTATGATTATTGTAGACAACGCATTAAACAGAATATAAGTGCAAAATATAGATAGGATATAGCAGAATATAGCAGCAAAACACAGCATAATCAGACGCATCATCATCGGCTAATTTTTCACGTTCAATGAGTTTTTTAAAAATAAAATAACCTTTTTAAATAATCACGAATTTATGTACTCACGTAATTTCCAAACAAACGAATAAGCCTGATGAATCCTTAAAATAATAATTTTGACTTTTTGTTAAATAGTTCTCGGTTCCCGTAAAGACAAAGCAAGCTCGATACGGCCAATGTCCGAATATGGTTTGTGCTGACACTCGCGCGTTCTGCAAGTCTCCCAGATCATAGATTAGTCATGTATGACGAATGGTATCTAATGGCGTATTCCTTCTCGAATACGATCCCCCAGACCATAGGTTAGTCATGTATGAAGAATGGTATCTGATGGCGTATTCCTTCTCGAATACGAATTCGATCGGTGCACGTAATCCCTCTCCTGGACCGATAAGTCTATCGATCTAATTTCGAAATACGCGCGCGATATCGAAACTGGCGACACCTGCGCCGCCAGTGTCGAAAAAGTGAAAGTGACGTTCTCTGTTTGTTACTTGTATGTTATAAAGAGCGGTCGACGTAGACGACGACGTATCTTAAAAATAAATTTTCGCATTTGGATTTTGCGTCGCAATATCTCCGCTCGTAGGGCACGTAGCGGAATATTATGAGAGAAACCCCCCCTAATTGGACCCCAAGCTATCGATCAAGCCTACTTAGAACTTGATTCGTTCACTCGTTATCGAGATCTCAACATGTCGGGTACTCGCAACCCGTCGCGTCGCGTAAAAGAGTCAAGGTACAATTTCACGGAGCGAAGAAAAGCCAGCGTTTTACCCCCACTCCTTCAATTTTCGTCAAGGTGGCGTTACGGCGCTGCTTAGCTAAAGAGTTCAACACGGTTGAACTTTTAGCGAAGCAACGCCGAACGCCGAAAACACGTGGTGACACAGAGAGAAATAAATACACGTGGTGATACAGAAAGAACGAAGTTAAAAAATTATCAGAAAGAAGTTAAATAATTATAAGTATGGCTGAAGGGACGGATAATTTTACATCGCCAGAAAATACAAACGAAGTTAGTATCTATATATTATACAGTACTAAGCATACTTATAGGTTAGGTTGCTTTTTATTTCTTATTTATTTAAGTAATATAAATTTATTTGTTATATTGTGTTAATTTGTATTTGTTATATTGTAGGAAACTCTATTGTACACCTGTGACATATGTGAAAATGTCATTCATAAAAATGAAGTAGATCTGCATCCTTGCTTTGAGGGATTTAGTCATGTTTATATAAATAACGATTTATATATTTTATATCCTCAAACCGGTGAGTATTAATGCCTTTTTTTTATTATACATATTTTGTAAGTAGCATTAGTGGATATTGTAATGTGCAGATGACGGACAAATTATTCGCAAAAGTTTGGTGGACGGTACGGAGGCGATGGTGGTGGAGCCGAGGGAGGAGACCACCCAAATCCTAAACCAAGAGGCTGATGGCAATTGGCGAAGCAAAAAAATTCAAGAAGAGGAACAGCTTTATCGAAAAAGTTCGCAAGCGTCCCCCGCTGTACGATTGTCGTCGTCCTCTCGCAGAACGAGCCCTAAAAGCCAGAAACAAACTATAGAAGGAAATAATTGTAGCAATGAACTGTAATATTCTACGTTTATAACTTGACTGGAATAAAATTTATTAGTGTCCCAAGCAGCATTTTTCGGTTAACTTTCCGACTAAGGACTACTTTTCTACTAATCACAACGTTGTAAGCGGTTCAAGAAAGTTATAAAATGTAACTTATAATTACTAACGTTTTTTGGACGTTGTCTAAACGTTAAAATTACGACGTGCTTTTTTTATCACTTTTCCAACGTCAAATTCGAAACAGTTTAAGTCCTATTACCCGACGTTAAGATATTTAACGTTTGCCTGACGTTATACTCTGTACTACACTTTTCGAGCGACTTTAATACGTAATTCCCAACGTAAACCAACGTTTTGTTATCAAACGTTGTAAAACGCTAACGTTGTAAAACGTCGCCTGTGGTCATTTCTGACTGACGTTAAGAAATCGCGAGAAATGGTAACAAATTCTGCCTAAATGAATGTAGAGCAGATTACTGCTGCATCAAGCGGGCATCGTCGACGGCAATTCGCGGCGTCGTGCGTAAGCTACGAGGACTATGCGACAAATGTTGACGATCCACGGCCGAACCGGTCTATCTCATCTCACGCGGTTATCGTCGCGTCGTGGGGAAACAACGCGCGCGCGCCGCGCGATTCACAGCTCGAGAGCGCGTTCGCTCGGCTGCACGGCTGCCATAACCATGCTTTAGATCACCATATAGATGGTATTGCATAGGTCGGATTTAGTTAAGATATACGACTCATTCGCAAATCTAGTATAGAATTTTTAACTAATTGATACTTTATCGACATGTTAAGTCAGTTTGGCGACCTTGTTAAGACTTTTAGTCAATATAGGTACAATTTTGCCTACAGTGGTATTCTACTTAGTTTGGAAAAGTCTGAAAAAGTTAATTATTTTATACGAGAAGACAAATTTTAGTAGAATTTATCGCACCTTTTACTACGTAAAGTTTGATATAGTGTGGAACGCTGACTTCGCCATTTTCATTCCTCAAAGAGGAAGGCAAATAATCCGCCATTTTCCAGTATATTTAGATTTATATTTTTTAACGCACTTTATTAACAATTTAAAGCATTTATATAATATTTGTTGTTAAAGTTTTGACAACATATATTTATCTTAAAAGTAATTTCGACGAAAAAAAATTAAAATCTACACTTTGGAAAATTTTAGTTATTTATTAGAATATTTAGTAAATTGGAATATTTTAGAAAGGATTCGTTTAATTTCGACTTATCATTTCCACATTTATCAATAAAGTGAGTTTTGTTATACAATTTCAGTGCTGGGTTCGTGTATTTATGGCAAAATTACAATAGTATCAAAGACTGCGCAAACTATATTTTTCCTATAAAGTCATTTTATTTGTGCCAAATTGATAAGTACGTATTATGATACATTTATTACACCAATGCCGTCATATGGTTTGACTGGAAGCACAAAAACTACACCTAAAATGTACGTTGTGAAAAAATAACCTCAGGTCTAGCAGAGTGTACAAAATCAAAGTTTACATACCAACGTTAAAACTGGTGGAAAAAATGTAACCTCAATTTAACTTATATAAGTCGGATTCCAACGTTGGTACAACCTAAATTTGATTCCCCAAATTAGTGCAAAAGAGGGTTGAATCGACGTAGCGAAAACGTTGGATACCAACGTTAAGTGTGTTTATCTTAACGTCGGGCGGACGTCAAAATGCTGCTTGGGGTGTTATAAACATATTTTTATCTTTTCTAGCTACGATGGACATTGCAAGTATAAAAAAAATGAAAATCTTTGTGCGATGCCAACAGAATTCATAAAAATAAGCAGCACCAACTGAGTGGCTCAGCGGGAACACGGAGAAGCAGCTGGGTGCACGTTGAGCGGATGCAATTTATCAACGATATGCAGCTTCAAACCGAGTACGTATGTATGAATTTACGAGCGTACAAACGTGTCTCAATGCACTAGTACATTTTTATTTATATTTATTGCATGCAAATTTAATGCAAAACTGTATGTTACAGGACTGCAACTAATATTCCGGCGTCCGAAGGTCTGGAAAACCAATGTGAAGAATCCAATGATAGTGAAGACATCTTTCGTAGTGGCAGCATTGGCAGTAACAGCAGCAGTCGTGGATCACGTGAGTAAACTAACAAATTTACTACATAGTACCTTTTATTTGACATATGAATATAATTTTGTAACGATGCACCCCGTGCGCTAAGCATCGTTCCCGGCTAACGACCGCCGGATGCCGCCCGACCGACGACCAGTCGGGCGAAGACCAGGGCGCGGTGAGCCCACATTTTTAATGTAATTTCAAACGCACCGTGTGCGCGGGCCAAGCGCGGCACCAGTGCCTCCCGACGAACGACGACGGCAGCCGAGCCGCCCCGAGGACGAGCGCGGCGCCGCGCCACCCCACCACAGCGCGACGATCGGCGGCGCTCCTCGCGAACCCGCCGCGCCGGGCGGGTATATAAACCGCCGCTCCGGCGAGAAAGAGAAACTTCGTCGAAAAGCTCCGCTTCTTCCAGACGAAACCTATCCCGACTCCCAGGGAACACACCAAACGAGGTCCGGTGCTCCGAGTCTCGACTGAGAGCTTTCAGGTGTTCTCGCACTCCTTCAAACCTAACCCCGAAGGCACGGTTACGCGGGGTCGAGCGCGCTCGGCCTCGCAACGAGGGCTCTCGCTGCCGCCGCCCCGGGGCCGGGGCTCCGGAAATCCTCCTACGCTACGCATCGCGATACCGCGACATCCGCGAGCCTCCAGGCATTATACCGCGTCCGCCTATATGTAATACGTCTATGTAATATACCGAGCCCATGGAATACGTCTATGTAACGCTACCGCGTCCGTTGTTGAATGCCGCGCCGTTATCAAGTGCAAAGGCACTTCCTGTAAATATACCGCGTCCGCCTATATGTAATACGTCTATGTAATATACCGAGCCCGTCGAGTAACGATACCGCGTTTGTCATCAAGTGCATCCGCACTACCTCTTCGTTGTATATATCGCGTCATTTCGAGTAGATAATTAAACTGTGAATAAAACTACTGCATGTCTCACTAAATTGATTATTGTCTCTGGGCCTGTCATCGGACTCCTGATCCCGCACACCAGTCCGCGTTCGATAAAGTCAGGCCGTTACAATTTTAATAGATAGGAAATACAGGATCTGTGAATATATGGTCGTAGGTAAACGTCGTCTCAGTATAGATGAAGACGGACCCTTTGATCGATTGGTTGATGCTCTCGGTCGTTCACCTGCAATTAACATTCCGCCGTTTGTACCTCCTCCTCCTCCTCCTCCTCCTCCACCAACACAACCGACTGACAAAGCGGCTTTATTTGGCAATCTCGTTGCTGCCCAACTTCGAGAAATCAATCCTCGGCTAGTGGACAATGTTATGCTGCAAGTGATGCAAATTCTGACCAAAGCGAAAAAAGTATAATCGAGAAGGATGCAAACAGTGGGCAGGTTTGCGGAATCGTGTTGTAGAACATGTAAGTTTATACTATATATATATATATATATATATATATATATATACCTATGTGTGTGTGTGTGTAGTATGTTCTTAAAAATTAATAAAGCATCTAGAAATGCATTTTTTTTTAAGCTAAAAAACAGAACGATTATTTTACCTTATGGATGTATTGTAGCGGAAGGCTGATTGCAGTTTCAATTTCTATTATCCAAGCTAGGCCATATTGGATATAATAAGTTATTTTGTATATAAATTTTCTAATTTTATTGTATTAATTTTAATTTTAAATATAGTAGCTATGTGCGAATTACATAGCAAATACACAAAAATATAAACAAAAAGTGTTTTTACAGCTCAAAATTATAATTCAAGTTAATTTGTTAATAAATCTACAAATAATATGCTGTTGTTAAATGAAAATAAAATTAAAATCTATAACATGAGATACGATAATATACACGAGCGTGATATAGATACATATACCAATTTAGATACATATACCAATTTTAAGATTGCGCAACGGCCACCATCTTCTCTTGATAAATTAAATGTATAGTATGATTTACAAGGCCCATCAATTTTGATAATGAGCCCCTGTATCTAGAAGAGCAGCTTGTTCTTGCGTTCCAGAGTAAAACGGACTACGCCAGCTGGGCGATCTGTACGCGCGCTGATTACTCCAGTCTCTACCAAATTGCAAAGACATGCTTCTGTTTCTTCAGTCGGAAGATCTAGTAACTCAGCCATGCGAGTTAATGTAATCTTGGTGTAATATTTGGCCATAATCCTTATGTTCTAAAAAAATGTTTCTTTATATATCTACATTCTGTGCATGATTATTAAAGTAAGACTATCGTCAAATAAATATTTTACTATTTTATATTTTTCAACTAAATTTCGAATATTGAGAATTTTGTATGATATAACTTAAAACATATATACTTTTCATTATCATTTAAACACGTTCTGATTAATATTGTATGTATATACATGCATGCATGTATATGTATATACATATATACATACATATACAGGGTGAAAGAAAACTATAGGTACAAACTTCTAGGGATGGTAGAGGAAATTGAAATAAACATTTTTGCTTATAAAGTAGTAGTCGGAAATGCTTCTTTTTAGCTTTATAGACACTGGATAAAGGGTGAAGATTGAAACACAAAACAGCTATATCAAAACGTACGTTTTATTTGACTTAAACGCAGTTATTTTTTAGTGGGTAATTTATGATTCTTTTCTTTATTCAGTGTCTATAAAGCGAAAAGAAAGCATTTCCGACTATTATTTTATAAGCAAAAAATGTTTGCTTCAATTCCTTCTACCATCCCTAGAAGTTTGTACCTATATTTTCTCTTTACCCTGTATATATATACATATATACATATATATATATATATATACATATATACATATATACATATATACATATATATATATATATATATATATATATATATATATATATATATTAAAATGCATATCACTGTATCTAAAATTATCTTTCCTTTTCCCAATTATTTATTATAATGAAAAGAAACGCGCGCGAACGGGGCCGGGAGCGAGCGCGCGAGGGAGAGATAACGCGAACGGGAGCGAGAGAGAACGCGCGCGAGAGAGAACGCGAACGAGAGGACGGCGCTTTTGTAATACCCCCGCGCCGATAAAGTGACGACCCTCCCCCCCCGGCGGTACCCCTTGTCAATACGATATGTTTATTAATATTTAATAAACATGTCTCGCTCGCCGACCCCCCCCGTTCCATCTCACCAACGAGTCGTCCCTCTTCCGGCAGACCCCTCGCCACCAAGTCGTCCTCCCCCCGGCAGACCCCTCGCCACCAAGTCGTCCCCCCCGGCAGACCCCTCGCCACCAAGTCGTCCCCCCCGGCAGACCCCTCGCCCTCGAGTCCTTCCCCCCCGCCCCGCTCCCCCCTCGGAGCTCCCGGGATAGATCTGTTATTGATATATCTACTTTAAGATACATTCCGTTTCACGCATGTTGTGTATGAAGCATATTTATCCTTGTTGTTCACCGAATGTTAGATAAGAGTAGATGCATCATGCGCGTTAAGCGTGAAAAGGAATGCGTTAAGCGCGAAAAGAAATTTTAATAACATATTCATATAAAACAATACATTATATAGATAACATATATTTGATGATGGTATTCTTATTATTGGTCGAACGAACTATTCATTGCCTGAACTTTCGTTGAAAGCGGAGTCAACTTGTACACAAAATGAAAAAAATTATAATTTTGATTTTAATACATATTAAATTATTACATAATAACCAATTTTTGATTTAGAAATAGTATATAGAATATATGTGAAAAAATAAAAAAAATACAGAAATTCTTAATTATATATATAAATTTTTGAAGTACAAAATTAATTTAACTTTTTTCTCATTTGTTTAAATTTTTTATTACTAAGTCATCTTAAATAAATAACATGCTTTTTCGTTATTTTTATCACACTATTATTTTCATTTTCAGTAAACATCAGAAGACAGCTGACGCTGATGATGATGCAATATAAATTTTAATATTAATACTATATAATAAATAATATAATAAATAATATATTATTATAATATAAATATAATTAATATAATATAAATATATAAATGTATAATCTGTTGAAATATTATACAATATTAACCTATTTCTACAAATAAAAAAAATAAAACTATTGTGATTTAATAAATTATGTTTTTTTATTAACAATATTTATTCCCGCATATATACGTTTTTTTTACATTTCTGCAATGTTGCAAGTGAAACCAAAGAGGATATTGCACCAACCTCACCGAAATGTTCAAGAATTATTTCTGTAATATTTCATAAACGTTTCTTGCGGACCGAAGCGGACATTTTGACGTTGCTGCAATCTTGCAGAGACGTTTCAGAGACATTACGCAACATAACTGTAACAGTTTCAATGTTTCAATGTTATGTTCCTACAATGTTGCAGAAACTTTTCTGTGCTCTCAGGGATATATACATATATATATACCTGTGAACAGGCTCCTTGATCTCTTCGGTATCAGCTCTCTGCTGTAATATATAATACCTCTACAAAGTAAAAATGTATTGTATAATCAGAATACTAGCAACGTGCACAACTTCATTTGAGGTTATAATTGGGTACAACATTCATCGCACGATACTATTATAATTATAAATCGGAAACGTACCTCGAGAGTCCAGCTCTTCTGCGATCAACGAAGTCGGGATCGAACGTGTCAGTTGTCACTTTCTGCCAAGCGTAGAGAACCTTCTTTTCCGGCAGCGGTGGTAACACAATGTAGGGATACGAAATCTCTAGATAAGCACGAAGCAATTCAATTCAGTATATCGCCGGCACGATTACGGTGTATGCGCGCGTTGTCGCACCTTATTACCTCGATCGGGACAGCGTACGGCTCGTGCAAACGTTATTCACGCGCGGCCGCAATCGCGCGGCAGAAACGCTTCGTGCGAACAGGCTCCTTGATCTCAGGATCCTCAGCTCTCTGCCGTCAATATAAAAATAAAAAATAATATAATAGGTTATTAACCTGTATGTATAAACACTCACGTAAACGTAATAATAAACAGTAAATAAGATAAGTATAACAGTAATTAATCGTCGCGTCGCGTAAAGAGTCACGGTCGGTCTTGCTCCGCGCGTACTTCGTACTTACTGTGTCTCTCGAGTGCTCTCGAGATAGGTCAAGATAGGTTAACTGATGAATAAGAACTGACTGACAGCTGACAGCGCGCTAAACGAACTCACTGTCTACACTGCACTGCACTGCGATACTAACGCCGCTAACCGCCAGTGTCGAAAAAGTGAAAGTGACGTTTCTGATTATGACGTCATCATATATGACGTCGGCGTTAGAAGTATACGTATTCGTATCTTAAAAATAAATTTTCACATTTGGACTTTGCGTCGCAATATCTCCGCTCATAGGGCACGTAGCAGAATATTGGGTGCTTTCCAGCAATGTACACAGGCGACACTGTGTAACACAGTGTTCGACCCAGTGCTTTCCAACTACGACACAAGTCGACACAATCGTACACAGCTAAAATGGTGAGTTTGACTGTGTCATCGTTTTGTGTCACTCCATGGATACCAACATTACCGACATTTTTACATGTGGTACTATTTATTTTTGTAGTTTCTACGGTCCGGTAAAAAAACTTTAAGGTTATATTCCAAATAGTGTGACACGTATGACGACAAGAGGTGAAAGATATTCTACTGTAGAAGTTCCTGAACCATGGAAGATTAAATGCTCTACATATTCTAGAGTTTATTTTTTACCAAAATATTGTACTGTCTTTATTTTTTTGTTTTTTCAATTTAGTACAAATATATCTTATAATTTAGTTGCAATTAGGATGTCATTAAAGGTCAGTATTCGATAATCCATAAGTACTTATAATTATAATAATTAATAACTGCATTTTTACGAAACTAGTTTCTCTAATGTTGTCATTTATTAATAGTATATATATAGTATAGTCATCAGGTTAATTATTAATATTTTAAACTTGTTCTATTATTTTTTGTTCCTACGTTTTGCAATTATTATGTGATTAAATAATTGTAATATTCACTATTTGTGTTAATTTATAAGAAATGTTCATGCTATTGGATGACAGCATACATTTGTGATAATTTTATAATAAAATATGATGTTCATATTCAAGCTGTTATGGCTAAATACTTTTATTTACAACTTATACATAACAATACATTGTTTATTCCTGGCCAAATATTTCCATAAATAATTGCATCTTTTGATCTTCTTGAAATCGGCAATTATTTTCATTATGATCATCATTTACATTAATATTATCATTTGGTTCCTCAATTTCAACATTATCATAATTAAAATTGTCATCATTACAATTTATACATAAATTGTGTAAGATACATGCAGCTACAATAGTATTTGCAATGAATGGCATATCGCAATATTCCGAAAAAAAATTTAATTTGTCGGAAACGTCCTTTCAAATACCCAAATGCTCTTTCTACAACCATACGCGTTGAAGAATGTATGAAATTAAATTTGGTCTGAAAAGGAGTAAGATGACCATTATCACGGAAAGGAGGAACAAGCCACTGTAATGATGGATATGCAGAATCCCCGATTATAAATTTGTTATCTGGAAACATAATTTCTCTATGTTCATTAGCTGAATTGTACAATTCAGATTTTCTCAAAACTCTTGCATCATGGAGAGAACCGGGCTGACCACAGTATATGTTAGTAAATTTCATATTCGCATCTACGACTGCTTGTAGGTTTACAGAGAAGTATTTTTTCCGGTTACAATAGTCTCTTGCATTTTCTACATTAGGTTTTTCTATCCTAATGTGAGTGCAGTCAATAGCTCCTATTACATTTGGAATGCCTCTTTTGGAATAAAACTGATGAGAAACATATGCGACATGTTGTCCTTCGGGCCATTTGATAACGTTATCTAATTTTGTCAAGATCCAAATTGTTAATCGGCGAATTACACGAAAGACTGAAGAAATTGAAACATCAAATCTATCTGAGATAGTTCGTAGAGGTTCTGTATTCGCCAAGTGCCACAAAAATATAACAAAACTGAGTTTTGCTTCAATTGGTTTCACTCCAAACGAATGTGAAGGTATAGATCCACTTTCATGCAATTCATCTAGAATATGTAAAGAACTATAGGTTTCAAAGATTATAAAATAATTATAAAATGGTCAAACACAAATATTATATTATTTTTCAAAATACTGAACATTACCTATTAATCGAATTGCTGTGATACGCTGGATTCGTAAGTGCTCCTTAAATTCTAAGTCTGTCCAGCTATCCACAATATTAAGATAATGTTCAACTCGATTTCTCTGTCCACTCAATAAATATTTCATTAGAGAAAATATCAATAAATAATTATTGTTTTCTTCACTGCTTGAAGATATATTACTGGCTGAAAGACTAGTATTGTTCCAGTCTATATCATTGGTACTTGAGTCCTCTGTACTTGTACTAGTGTTGGCTGTACTCTCCATTAGAAAACTGATTGCTACTTTTTCTTTCATATTCATCTATAAATTATTTTATTTATTAATAAAACTAATTAATTTTGTTAATAAGGTAAAACTGCAAACATAACTTAATTATTTACATTCTCAAAACAGTGTGTTACAGTACAAATTTATTTCATTTTATTTCTTAATTTACATAACTTGATCAGTTTTTTTATATATCAGTCTCTCTCTTCTATATATCTGATAAATAAGTTAATATTTCATAAGATGTTAAAAAATACTAACTTTTACAGCAAAAGTATCTTCTGACATTTAAAAAACCCGTTTGATCATATTAATGACGGAAACGCGTTGCGATTGCGATGTGTTGTTGTCGCCGGTATCGGAGTTACCGAGCGACTCGATCCAGTTTAAGAGCAATGATGCCGCGGCGGAATGACGTCTCTGACACGTTAGGTGCAGCGCCCATTCGAGCAATAATTCTGTTGACGGAATGCGTCTCATTAATACGAGAATATCACGTAAGTGTGTAACTTCATTACAGGGCGATCAAGTTACCAATAGCTTTGCATTGTCCGTTGACGGCCGCGCAAAGAATTAGCAGAGTCCGTCCGAAATAATCGGTTGTCTCGAGGCCGGCTAGTTCCGGCCCGACGGAGTTTAGAATTAATCGCGCGCACTTGACGGATCCCGCACTCGCCTCGACATGCAGTGGTAATAAACCACACGACGAATCCCTCGGAGCAGCAACCGCCTGTCCGCCGAACTTGTTGATGAGTAACTCTAGGCAGTGCGCGAATCCTTGATATACGGCGCAATGTACGGCAGAAATAGGATTACCTGGAAATAATTAAGAAAAAAAATCAGCTTGACATACGTAACGCATTGTTGGATAATCATTTTTGAAGTGTAAGAAACTACATGCCTTCCAAAGAATCGAACACGTTATGATTCAAAACATACTCCACGCAATTCGAGTTGCCGTTGTAACATTAAGCCCAATGGAGCACTGTGCAGCCTTGATCGTCCTTCAAAGTCGCCGCAGTCGGATCGGCTTTAACGAGGACGGGTAAAGCATACAATCTACAAACAGACTTGCGATGTAGAACAGCTCTATACTAGGGCAAAAAATTCTGTACGGACGTAACTTCTTACCTGCCACAAGCAGCTGCTAAATGTAACGGCGTTTTACCGTTTACATCTTGCACTGGCACTTGGACATCATGCTTTAACAACAATTTCACCAACTGATTATCACGCTTGTTGATCACCGCGCGAAACGGGTTTTTGTAGGTTATATCTTCGGGGGTGAGGAGAAGTCAAGTGTCTTAAGGTCAAAAACCTAGTGACAAATTAGATCAGGTTATGTAAAGTGACTGCCCTCCATTCTGGCGGTGAAATAAAAAAGTTAAACAGCGTTTCAGCTACAAGTCAACACTGTGTAACACTGTGTCGCACTGTGTATGACTGTGTTCCCTTGCTGGAAAGCACCCATTATGAGAGAAACCCCCCCCTAATTGGACCCCAAGCTATCGATCAAGCCTACTTAGGCCCAGTTCAACAGTGGCCAGTTAGCTTAACTAGTAGTTAATTCTCACTCTTTGTCTCTTTTTAACTCAAAGGTTAGATAGAGACGGAGAGTGAGAGTTAACTACTGGTTAAGCTAACTGGCCACTGTTGAACTGGGCCTTAGAACTTGATCCGTTCACTCGTTATCGAGATCTCAACATCTCGAGTACTCGCAACCCGTCGCGTCGCGTAAAAGAGTCACGGTCGGTCTCGCTCCGCGTGTACTTGGCGCGAGACACTACCGTGTCTCTTGATTTATTATTATTCTAGCATATTTTTTTTCACTGATGTATGTATATAAATATTTGATGCAAATATCAATAGATATAATATCAATTCAAATTACGCGCTCAGTTCTTTATATGAAACGCGTACGCCCATCTCCCACCACTTCGGGTGAATTTAGTGTACACCGGGTGACTTTCTGAACGCATCCCCTACTATACTTGTTTGCGCTGCTGTCATTATTTGCTTGCGTTCATTTCTAGTAGAAGAAAAATCAAGCAATTTATATTTTAATAATTAAAAATCAGTAAGGAAGAAAAGAGCAATTGAGCCACAACAGGATGTAAGTGTTGAAAACTTTTATATTGATCGCATATTACAAATTTTTAACTCGTTTCATCAGAGACTGCAATTCACCATAAAAATCAGAAATAATACACTTAATTTTCTTGATGTCACTGTGATGGTGAGAGAGAACAAATTCATTTTCGATTGGTACCATAAACCCACCTTTTCCGGGAAATACCTTAATTACCACTCACACCAACCGATTTCACATAAAAGGGGCGTGATATACGGTCTGGTGGACAAGATAGTGTCGATCTCACATCCTCAGTTCCACAGAAAAAACTTTAATAATATTATTCAGGTACTTTTAGACAACGGTTACCCGCTACAGTTTATTTTTTCCACAATAATAAACAGGTTGAGACAAGTTTTTTTGCGTAAAAATAGAGGTGAGGATACTTTATTATTAACTTGTGAGAATAAATATTTTACTGTCCCTTACGTAAAGTACACGTCTGACAGATTTAAAAATATTGCAAAGGACCTATATCTGGAGATGGCCTTTTCTGTCGCGCACCTTCTCAAAAAATTCATCAAAACAGGCAAGGATAATTTGGATAAACTTGCATACAGCAACGTCGTGTATAAGATTCCTTGCAGAGAGTGTGAAGTGACTTATGTGGGACAAACTAAGAGACAGCTGAAAACTCGAGTTAAGGAACACAGATTAGACATTAACAAAAACTTCGGCTCCTCCTCCCCTTTTGTAGATATAAGATATATATAAGATATATAAGATATATAAGATATATATTTTGTAGATATTTGTATATATAAAGTGACTTCTTTTTCTACAGATGTCACAATTTTTACAGTGGTCCTCTTCGCATTCAACACTATTGCGGTTTAGTTGAGTTAATTTTGTCGCGTTAGTTTTTAAGAATTGTATACCGACACTGAGGATGGTCCCGCATGAAGGGCCAAAACGTCTGTCAATTATTTTCAATATAAAAATTTTCAACACTTACATCCTGTTGTGGCTCAATTGCTCTTTTCTTTCTTACTGATTTTTAATTGTATGAGCCTATTGACATACATTTAATAATTAATTTTTCTACAAAATGTGCGATAACGTAGAGGAGACCGGGGCTATTAGGCTATTAGGCTAGAGTAACCGGCGTGACGCCTGGCTCACGGCAGTGTTGGGCATTATTTAGATAAAACTTTATTTAGATAAGAGTGAGAATAAAATTTTATGCGATAAAAGTTTATTCGTTACTTGTATAAATAAGGATTTATTTGAATAAATTTTTATCTGCAAATCAGAAATACAATTTTATTTGAATAATTTTTTATCCGAATAAAATATTGTTCGAATAAAAAAGTATTCATGTCTGGCGAATAATTTTTTATTCGGACAATATTTTATTCGTAAATCACGGATAAAAAATTATTTGAATAAAATTATATTTCTGACTTGCAGATAAAAATTTATTCGAATAAATTCTTATGTACAAGTGACGAATAAAATTTTATTGTATAAAATTTCGGTAGAATATAAGGCTATAAAATTAAAAAACAAGGAAAACTTAAAGAAATAGCTAGTTTCGAGTCGGAGTTTTTTTGTAAGCTCAAACATTGATTTTAGCTACGATACAAGGAGAGAAATTTTTTTTGTTAGAGAACTTTTTCTTTTTACATTTATTGCTCTGTATAACATCATAAAAGAAAAATACATAAAAATAATACTTGAAAAACGTAGTTTTTGTGTCTATAAGAAATTAAAAAAAAATTAATTGCAAAAAAACAAAAAAGTAAAATAAAAATGTCTCCACATCTTCGATTGACCTCGGTCAATAACTCATGAGCCGGTCAATGAGATGAATAAGGCTGGTTTATGATGTATTGCGTGTGGGTCTAGTATAATAAACTTAAAATAAGTTTACATATGCTTATATGTGAATACAGTATACCTAATGTAAATAAAATTAACAATCACTTTTTGTTCACGTTACAAAAGTACATTATCTTAAATCGCTGCATTATAATTGCATCTATTATTGCCACTTTCATTGGGCAGTTGACCACACGGTACTGCAGCTCTCAATGTAAAAAAAATCTAATAATTCTTACTCGTTTACATAAGATTTAGAATAATTTCCCTTCAAAACAACTTTCATTTCGAACATTTTATCTGACAGCTTACTACTTTTTGGAACATTTGTCATGGTAACGTAGGAAAATAATCGTTCAACGGGGGCAGAGGACGGCAGTGGTGTATTATAACGCACAAATACTTTTTTTTATTGCTGGATAAGATTTGAGCATTGAAACTTCTCGAGTACTGTCACTTAAATACTTTGAAACTACCATATCTATCGTACATGAATCTCCGCAAGCTGCTGATTGTGATTCCATCGCAAAATCAAAGTAATCGTCAAACGGATCCGTTTCTTTTTCGGAAACTTCTACACAATTACTCTCTGCTGCAACTGCTTTTTTAAAAAGTGATAGTATCTGAGCTGATTCAAGGCCAATGCATGACAACCATCGATTTCTGAACCTTGGATATGACAATGTGGCAATTGCAGCATTCTGTGCTGATACCGCAGACATGTCAAAGAAATCTTTAAATCGTCTTTCGACACTTTCCAAAAGAGCATCCGATAGTGGTCTACAATATTTCAACTCCTTGTTTTGTAAAACTTGTAATTTTTTACGTAATGCGAAAAGGCAAGGGAGAACAATTCCGTAATATACATTATTTTCCCCTTGCAGAATATCGAGAGCTTCAGCCACAGGAGCGACACATGACAGATGTTCCTCAATGTAAATAAAATCAGTCTCCTTTAAAGTATTCTTGATATTGAGCGCTCGACTTAACTGAGGACACTTTTCACGAATTTTTACAATTTGGCGCAGAGAATCATATAATGAATTCCACCTAGTTTCACCTGGCCTGCTCAACGTATGACCTAATATGTCCATTAGTATTTCTGCAGACTTTGGACGTCCAACGAATCTCCATAACACCGTACATTTGGCCATTGCCTGTTCATGCACTGATAATAGCGATGGAAAGCTGTTGATAGCTTTTATGGCATCGCTCGCGACACAAAGATTGAGCGTATGTGCACAACACCTGAGATGTTGTGGCAGAGGCTTATTTGGCTCTAAAGCACATTCTTCATCAGGATCTAGAAATTGTAATGTTATGCATACATAATATAATATATAAATCGAATCGTAATATAATTAATTTTGGCTTCATTTTTAATAATAGTGCAGGTGCAGCATTAATTTTAAACTGGTGAAAAAAATATTACCCATCGGAATTGATTGAAAATCCTCATCGTCGCTTTCTTCATCTGCTGATGTATCCGAAAATTCATTATTTTCACCATCAACGTCCCTTTGAAAGTTACAAAGTTTTACACCAAGAACCCTGAAAGCTTTAGCAAAGTTACTAGCATTATCAGTGACAGTGGCTAATATTTTTGACGAATCTAAACCAAACTCGGAATGAATATCGCATAACATCTCAGCAATCCTATCGAAACTGTGTGTTCCTTGGAATCTCCGGCAGGCCAAAACTGCAGATTGTCTCTTTAACGAATTAATGTTAATCCAGTGTGCAGTTACTCCTAAAAAACTTCTTTTCTTCGAAGACCACACATCAGCTGTGGTACAAATATATTGCGCTTCTTCAGTTAAAATTTTTTTAATAGATTTGGTATTGCTTTCATACAAATCTTTTATTCTTCTACCAAGAGAGCGTCGACTTAGTACCGTTATTGGTTTTCCGCGGGCTTTAACTTTAAGATGATCAAATATAGCTTGGAAATAAGGATCATCTACTATCCTTAATGGGGTCATAGAGTGAACAACGAATTGAGTTATATCTTCGTCCAATTGTTCCTGTAAGCTCAGCAGTTTGCGTTTCTTGCGAGATGCAAGTTGATTTTCATCAGAACAGTCCGATGCAGATAATTTGGCTCGTTTTTCTTTGCAATATTTTTCATATTCCTTTACCAAATTACTGTCGTGCCTTCGTTTCAGGTGTGATTTGAAATTTGATGTCGATGTTAATGTACCTTTTACTTCAACAATCTTTGGTAAGCATGCTACACATGTAGCCACTACGTCGTTAGTTTTTAAGGAATTTTTACCCTGTACAATTTTGAAATACTTTCCATCTAAGATTGCCATGTTCGAGGTGATTGTATTCACTGAAGGTGAATCTCTGCTATTTTCGGTATTATCCGCACCATCATTTTCGTTTTCAGACTGTTTCATCTGCGAGGGCGAGGACGAAGACGTTGTCTGAGAGTGAGAGTCTGGTACAGTGTTTGTTCCAGATTCAGCCATGCTAACTAAAACAATGTATAATATATAAAAATAAGCAAAACATATATGTAGTATTCCACGTCAAATTGAACCTAATTCTCTGGGATTTGATCCACAATCAAATTTAAATATCTTACCTTCGATTAATAAAATATTTTTACTTCACTATAATTTGTGTGTCGATCGTCGATTCACACACATCAGACAACAGAATAACACTACTCTGGATCGAATGAAGCCAAAACAGTAATACTGGATATATCATGGTGACCGTTACACGGTCAAACGCTTGTACGATAGTTATTGTTATTGATGAAAGCGAGCGGCGCGAGCGCCAACATTTGAGACATAAATAAGACATACTGGTATTTATTCGAATCAAACTTTATTCGTATCGTACGATTGAGCATTAATTCGAATAAAAATTTATTTGTCAATTCCGAATAAAGATTTATTCGAATAAAGTTTTATTCGTATTTTATGAATAAAGATTTATTCGGATGAAAAATCATTCGTCACGTTATGAATGAAGATTTATCCGAATAAAATGTAGTTGACTATGTTACGAATGAGACACATACGAATGAAATTTTATTTGAATGATATTTTATTCGAATAATTTATTCTTAATTCGTTATTCGAATGAAATGTGCCCAACTCTGGCTCACGGGATCTTTCGGAAACGGGCGAAGGGGAAGGATTCCTTTGGCGGTGCGACGTGACGATTGAGAATCAGATGTCGAATCGATCATGCATTTTCAAATATATAATGTTTATCATATAAAAATAAATAAAAATATTTACATCTATAATTGTAAAATATAGTACAGAATAGATATGAGAAAAATTTCCATCCTACAATGTACATATTACTTCTATAAGTGTACTATTCAACGACACATTTAATAAAAGCAATAATATTAAATTACTATTTAAAAAATAAACATTAAATAAAAATTAACAGCAATAAAAACTGTAATCGACCCTACTGGCCATTGTAATTGTCATGACAATACGTCTCTATATGACTATTATTTCGTGACAGAACGTTAACAGAAATAATATGTAATTTGTTTTTTAATCGAGATATAAAAATTGGACGATTTCGCTTCTTCTATGAAATCGTGTAATTAAAAAAATTAAATTTGTATTGCTTTTTTGAAGATAAGGTGAAGTACGTAGGGCTATATATTTGTGTCACAAAATATATTTGTTACAGAAAAAATTAAATAAAAAATTGCACACATTATGAGTAATATAAAATGTGGTGTAAAATAATATAAAATTTTATAAAGTGAAATACTGTAAATGTAATGTTTTATTAATAAATGACTTATTTTTTTATTACTGTATTACTAAATGACATAAAAAAAATAAAATTGAAAAATTTTCATATACTTATTTTCGCGGTATATCTGTATGTAATGATTTATATGTTTCAAAAGTTTGCAAACTTTATCTTCGAAAAAGCAATACAAAGCTAATTTTTTTAATATTACACGATTTCATTGAAAAAGCGAAATCGTCTAATTTTTATATCTTGATTTAAAAACAATTTACATATTATTTCTATTAACATTTCGTTGAGCGATTAAAATCATATAATAAAAGTTGAGATAAATAACTAATAAAAAATAATTTTCTAAACGTGTATATATTTTAAATGTTACATTTATTTCCATTAAATCGTCATAGAAACATAAAGCTGTTCTACACCGTGAACAATACATTAATTCATACTACAAGTTTATTATAGAGAAGCATTGCAAATTGGATTATCTATAGATAAAATAATATATACATTCTTTATTTATTGTTCATAACTTGTAATAGTCGGGATTTTATGATAATTTATTCGAAATAAATTATATAAAGAGAGCATAGTTTTATTAAATTGTACAAACTTCTTTATTTTTTAAAGTAAGAAATAAAAGTATTACAAAATATTTATATATATTTTTTTATATAAACAAAATTTTATATGCAAAAACCGACCCAGATACACACAATATATACGCAAATCTTGCTTTTTTTTTGCATCAATTTGCTGTCAGGATATATTCGCAAGCTTTGTTAGCAAAAAACGAATTTATTACTTACACCATAAACATCGAATTTGCCACAAATTTGTGAACGAGTTTGATAATAATTAGCTATTAATTTACTTACTGGATAGTAGATACCCTGTTGTAGTACACACGGATTACAATCATATCTATCCATTAGAGACTAGCTATTTTGTGCTCTAAACGGTAAGATATAAATGCACCCATGCGCACATATCAGTAATTCACTTAATTTGCACGATTTCTTAATGTGTCCATGTACCCAGTATACATCAAGGATACATTAATGCTTGGGGGTTTGTTAAATCAAATTAACCAATGTGTTTACTTAATATGTCATTTCAAGTAGCAGCGTATTTTTTATTGCTAAGATTTACTGCGCGAAGCAGAATGCAGGTAGGTGAGCTGAGCGTACATTTTATTATAAACTGCGCTCAACGCAGAATGCATTTTCACAGTAATCACTGCGCTTAACGCAGAATGCATTTTTACAGTAATCACTGCGCACAGCGCAGAATGCATTTTCATACTAATCACTGCACACAGCGCAGAATGCATTTTCATACTAATCACTGCGCACAGCGCAGAATGCATTTTCATACTAATCATTTCATACACCTAGTTTTCTCTTTCTTTTTTCTGTAAAAAGAAGCCGTGTAAAAGATTTTATTGTTAACGCTTTTCCGTGATTGATTCTCTCGCTTAGCTCACTTCATGTTGCAAGTAATGTATACTTTGACAGTTCGTATAAATGTTAGGTTATTATTGTAATTTCATATGTGATCAATGCATGTGACCGATTTATATATACTTCTTTATAAAAAGTAAAAAATAAAAATAGCTAAAAAAACTAAGTAGCGCGCTTCTATGATGTGTAATACCATAAATTGCATATGTAGTTTATAACAAAACGGTTCATATAATTTATTTATTACTACACATTTCTTTTATAATAAACGTTATAAACATAATTGAATTAGGAGACCGGAGAATGCGAAAGAAGAGAAACGAGGAAGGGAAAGAGAGAGGGATCGAGAAAGGCGAAGTGAAGGACAACAACGAAGGAAGGAGGGGGAGGAGGAAGACAGCGAAGAAAGGATGAGTGTGGACGAGGAAGAAAAAGAAAATAAAGGAAAACAAAGAGAGGGGAAAAATTTGAAGGAAAGAAATCAAATGTATGTAATATTTGTGAATGCAATTACAGTTAAAAAATGTTTGCTATTTTATAAAATAATTTATTGCTTTATGATTTCTGTATAGCTATTACTCGTCAAGAGCACGGCGCGGGATGAGGAGCAGAGGAGGATGGATAGGAGGAGGAGGATGGAGAGGAGGAGGAGGAGGATGGAGAGGAGAAGGAGGGTGGAGAGGAGGAGGAGGATGGAGAGGAGGAGGAGGATGGAGAGGAGAAGGAGGATGGAGAAGAGGAGGAGGATGGAGAAGAAGAGGTCAGAGACGAGAATGGGACATGGAGCGCATATGGCCTGAATCTACAGGCCCTGTTTTTCATTTTCATTATTCACGTTATTCCGGTTATTCACAATAAAGAAATATATTTACCATATAATGTGTATCCTATTTTTTTCCTACGAAATCTCACAATTTACAGAAACAGAGAGAGAGAGAGAGAGAGAGAGAGAGAGAGAGAGAGAGAGAGAGACAGACAAAAGGGAGAGTGCAAAAAAAAAGAGATGTCAGCGTTATATAACCGTGCGGTAACACCCAGTCTCGAAATAGCCTGTAGCAGCGCGGCAGGACGTCTGACTGCTAATACGCTGGCCCGGGTTCGTTTCCCGGTGCTTCTTTTTATTTTTTACTTTTTTTAATATATATAATTATTATATAATTATTCCGAGAACGAAAGAGCATGTAAAAAATAATTAGAAGTGTGTGTGTAATCGAATAATATGAATGTAATGATTTTTTACATAACGTTAAGAGTTTAATAAGGGAGGTGAGGAGAAGGATAATAATTAGTAACTAATTTTCCCTTACACAAATATATTTAATCATACGGTGTGATTAATGGAGAATAGTATTATCTTACACCTTATAACAAATAAATTTTTGTTTCAACTTTCACAATTAATTGAAAAAATTATTGACGGGTCATTTCGATTGTCTTTCTCATCCTCTTCAGAATAGTCTTGTGCCCAAAACGCGTGCGTTCCTGTATTATGTCGTGTTCGAATGTTATAAAGAAAATCAATACATTTTGACTATAAATTAAATTATTTTTTACATGCTCCTTTGTTCTTGAAATAATTATATAATTATTACTTTGTAAAAAAAAAAAAAAAAAAAAAAATAAAAGGAAGCACCAGGGAACGAACCCGGCCCAGCGTCTTAGCAGGCAAACGCCGTACCGCGCTGCCACACACCATTTCAGGATTGAACGTTACTGCACGGGTATCAAGAGACACGGTAGTGTCTCGCGCCAAGTACACGCGGAGCGAGACCGACCGTGACTCTTTTACGCGACGCGACGAGTTGCGAGTACCCGAGATGTTGAGATCTCGATAACGAGTGAACGGATCAAGTTCTAAGTAGGCTTGATCGATAGCTTGGGGTCCAATTAGGGGGGGGGGTTTCTCTCATAATATTCAGCTACGTGCCCTACGAGCGGAGATATTGCGACGCAAAGTCCAAATGCGAAAATTTATTTTTAAGATACTCCTCCTCCTCCTAACGCCGACG
Source organism: Temnothorax americanus (assembly GCF_048541705.1). Lineage (NCBI taxonomy): Eukaryota > Metazoa > Arthropoda > Insecta > Hymenoptera > Formicidae > Temnothorax > Temnothorax americanus. The sequence goes on along the minus strand of NW_027509265.1, from coordinate 112,894 downwards.
TCTCAATATTATTATGATTATCAGAGAAACGTCCCTTTCACTTTTTCGACGCTGGCGGCGCAGGTATCGCCAGTTTCGATATCGCGCGCGTATTTCGAAATTAGGTCGATAGACTTATCGGTCAGGAGGAAGATTTCTATTTAGGTAAATTAGATATATATATAATAAATATTGAGTCAACGGAAAAGAAGGTTTTCTACGCTTGGCAGAAAGTGTCGCTAGGGAATTTTTAAGTCGATTCTTATGAATCAAGCTTGAATTTGATGTCTATGTATCCCAGGTTGCCGATGACGATGTCCAGATAGTGCGCTTTATAGTTTTCGGTGTCCAGGTGTAATAATACGTTGAATTCGATGTTTACGTGTCCCAGGTTGCCGATGACGAGGTCCACATAGTGCGCTCCGTAGTTTTCGGTGTCTACGTGTATTAATATCTTGAATTCGATGTCCACGTGTCCCAGGTTGCCGATGACGGGATCCAAATAATGCGCTTCATAGTTTTCGGTGTCCAGGTGTAATCGTACGTTGAATGCGATGTCTAGGTGTCCTAGGTTGCCGATGACAAGGTCCACATAGTGCGCTCCGTAGTTTTCGGTGTCTACGTGTATTAATACCTTGAATTCGATGTTCACGTGTCTCAGGTTGCCCATGACGGAATCCAAATAGTGCGCTTCATAGTTTTCGGTGTCCAGGTGTAATCGTACGTTGAATTCGATGTCTAGGTGTCCCAGGTTGCCGATGACGAGGTCCACATAGTGCGCTTCGTAGTTTTCGGTGTCCAGGTGTAACAATACGTTGAATGCGATGTCTAAGTGTTCCAGGTTACCGATGACAATGTCTAGATAGTGAGCTCCGTAGTTTTCGGTGTCTACGTGTATTAATACCTTGAATTCGATGTTTAGGTGTCCCAGGTTGCTGATGACGAGGTCCAGATAGCGCGCTCGGTAGTTTTTGGTGTCTAGGTGTAATAATACCTCGAATTCGATGTCTACGTGTTCCAGGTTGCCGATGACGAGGTCCACATAATGCGCTTCATAGTTTTTGGTGTCTAGGTGTATTAATAACTTTAAATTTGAATGGGTGCGTTCAGCCGATACTCCGCTAGCCTAGCAATTGTGAGCAGTCGCTCGTTTTCGCTCGTTTCCTCTTCTTTTAATCCATTAGGTCAAAAGAGAGGAAACGAGCGAAAACGAGCGTCTGCTCACGATTGCTAGGCTAGCGGAGTATCGGCTGAACGCACCCAATGTAGGACACGTAGATATCGAATTCGAGGTATTAATACATGTAGACACTGAAAACTACGAAGCGCACTATGTGGACCTCGTCATCGGCAACTTGGAACACGTGGCCATCGAATTCAAGGTATTAATACACCTGTACACCGAAAACTATAGAGCGCACTATGTGGACCTCGTCATCGGCAACCTGAGACACCTAGACATTGAATTCAAACTTGATTCATAAGAATCGACTTAAAATTTCCCTAGCGGCAGAATTAGAATTATGTCATGATATAATAAAAATCGCTAAATTAAAATTATGTTTAGACATAATAAAAATTGGACAAAAATTATGTCTAGACATAATAAAAATTGGATGAATTAAAATTATGTCTGACGTAAAAATAATTATCAAAAATATCGATACCTGAAGATATCGGTACATATACAGTTGCGAACAACATTCAGTAAGACACGCAAATAAAAATAAATAAAGAATTTTACAGTTAACGACTTATTAACATTAATCATGCTTTATTGCGATTATGTTTTATGTTGAAATTGAAAAATATATACAAGGTGTACAACTAAAAGGGTTACAGATTATTATTTAAAAAAAACTAAGCAAAATATTAAATTGTTGTTTTCTTTAGAAATAATAGTCCGTAACAATTTTAGCTTCATACCTTGTATTATATACTGTTTATAAGATTATAAGATATATTGTTTATAAGATTAAGATGCGTAACACTACAAAAAGGCGTGATATCCGTACAAAATTACCTTTTTAAAAAAAAGGTAAAAAAGAGCGCCAAGTACACGCATAGTAGTGTATATGTTGTTACCTAAAAAAAAATGAAAGTGGTAGTATTATACTTCGAAAAAACCTAAGTAACAAGTGGTAGATTTTTATATCTCGAAAAATCTCGAAAAAATCTAAGCAGTAGTATCTTTATTTCCGAAAAATTATAACCCAAGTGATACACGTCACAAAATTATGTTACCTTATCAAAAAGAAGAGTCGCGCTTCAAGTGATCTATTACAATTACAAAAAAGAAATGATATCTCTTTAAATTAGAGCGCCAATTACAGAGAGAACATGTATATTGCCTCAAAAAATAATTGTTGCACTACTTTGAAAAACCTTTACATTGTGTCAATTAGAAAAGAATGTATAATAACAATTTTATAAGATTAAAAAATTTTATTTAAATTTAACAAGGGAATACAAGATATTTAAATACAAAGTTTACATGTGTATTTTTTAATGGTCACAAAGAATTACAGAGGTAACAGTACAAAATACAAATATTTTATTAAAATATTTAATCCAACGAGGGAATACAATTTGTATTTAAATATAAAATTTATATATGTATTTTTCAATAGAATAAAATATTTAATCACAAAGAATTACAAAGGTAACAGTACAAAATAAAAATATTTTATTAAAATACATAAATTTTTCTTGTAAAAAAACTTGGCGCTGTTAGACCTCAAAATTTTAAATAAATAAATAAATTTATTTTATACTTAATTATAAGCCGCATTATCCGCCGTCCGCGTCGTCACGCACACCCATATCATTCACTCCCACATCCACGCTGATAATCATTTAATATTACTCCCATCGCATTTTTCTCTGAATTATTTTTATTTACTGTTGTCCTTATTTATTTAAAATTTTGAGGTCTAACAGCGCCAAGTTTTTTTACAAGAAAAATTTATGTATTTTAATAAAATATTTTTATTTTGTACTGTTACCTTTGTAATTCTTTGTGATTAAATATTTTATTCTATTGAAAAATACATATATAAATTTTATATTTAAATACAAATTGTATTCCCTCGTTGGATTAAATATTTTAATAAAATATTTGTATTTTGTACTGTTACCTCTGTAATTCTTTGTGACCATTAAAAAATACACATGTAAACTTTGTATTTAAATATCTTGTATTCCCTTGTTAAATTTAAATAAAATTTTATAAAATTGTTATTATACATTCTTTTCTAATTGACACAATGTAAAGGTTTTTCAAAGTAGTGCAACAATTATTTTTTGAGGCAATATACATGTTCTCTCTGTAATTGGCGCTCTAATTTAAAGAGATATCATTTCTTTTTTGTAATTGTAATAGATCACTTGAAGCGCGACTCTTCTTTTTGATAAGGTAACATATTTTTGTGACGTGTATCACTTGGGTTATAATTTTTCGGAAATAAAGATACTACTGCTTAGATTTTTTCGAGATTTTTCGAGATATAAAAATCTACCACTTGTTACTTAGGTTTTTTCGAAGTATAATACTACCACTTTCATTTTTTTTTAGGTAACAACATATACACTACTATACGTGTACTTGGCGCTTTTTTTTACCTTTTTTTAAAAATTAAAATTACTTTAAAGCTACTTTTCCACTCCTTTAGAGTATCAGAATGCTATTTTAAAGTCAATTTTTAAAACCTTTGTTTTTCTAAGATTATTTTACAGTCAGTTTTGAAATACTTTTAAATTTCTTAAATTACTTTAGATTAACCTTGTACACACTTTAATTTACCTAAAAATTTATTATGTAAACTCTTGAATTTTTAAGATTACTTTTAAGAACTTTAAAGTTATTTAAAGTATATTTTCCCCAGGCGCGCTAAAAATTACACCATAACTCAGAATGTCATCAAATCTTGGGAAAATATACTTTAAATAACTTTAAAGTTCTTAAAAGTAATTTTAAAAATTCAAGAGTTTACTTAAGAAATTTTTAGGTAAATTAAAGTGTGTACAAGGTTAATCTAAAGTAATTTAAGAAATTTCAAAGTATTTCAAAACTGACTGTAAAATAATCTTAGAAAACCAAAAGTTTTAAAAATTGACTTTAAAATAGTATTCTGGTACTCTAAAGGAGTGGAAAAGTAGCTTTAAAGTAATTTTAATAAATCTTAGGTAATCATAAGAAAACATTAAACTTTAAAGTTTTTTTATGAATCTTGATCTTAACTTAAAAGTTACATGAAAGCAAACTTTTAAGAAGATTTATCTCATGTGGTTAAATTTTCAAGGTTTAAAGTTTTAAAGTTAAAGTTATAAGTATTTTAAAATTATAAGGTTTACAGTTATAGAGAATAACTTTTAAGTTATTTTTTTTTTAATTATTATTTCTATATTGCATCTGGAATTTTTAAAGTGTTTTTAAGTTTTAAAATAAGATATAAATATTTATCTTCTTTTATATGTCTGTCCTTATATTAGGAAGAAGTAATTTATAAGATTTTCTTTAGTTTTTATAGTTAATTATTGCTTCCATTGAAACAAGTATAAAAGATAAAAGATTCGTATAAAAGATTCCAAGTAAAAAACAAAATTGTATTAAATTATTGTCAGGTTTAAATATATTAAGTAGCATGTTTTACAATAACATAATAAGTCGGCACTGGTTTCTGACATTCACCCGACATTAAAAAATATTATATCATATATCCAATTCAAAATTTTATTACTCTTTTTAAACTGAATTTGTTTCTTAAGATAATTTTTGAAAAATTATATATTTGCACTGGTTATGACATATGTAGACTATATATAACACTTATATCAAATTAAGAAGTAGTCTACCACGTAAGGCAGTTAGCTCACGATCTAGAGGTCCCGAGTTCGAATCTCACCAAGGTGTGTTTTTCAAATACAAATAAATATTCATAATCATAGACTGCATCTTAAAAACAAATTTAGTTATAAAATAGTAATAAAATTTCAAAAAAAAAAAAAAAAAATTTATGCCGGGTGAATATCGGAAATTATATACCTAGTGTCTCATGGTTAAAGGATATTCTTCTAGATTTTAAAATATCTTCTTGAGACCATATTTTAGAGGAAAATCCTCTAAAATCAAGCGGGAGCCACTAAATGACAGAATATTTTTTTTGAGTGTAGTTATAAGATTACTTTAAACGATAGTTCTTTTTTTTAAGTGTCCAAATTTACCTTTATTTTTTTTTAAGTTTTTCTTTAAAGTAAGTTTTAAGATTTTTTGAAAGATTTCTATTATTTTCCCAAGATCCCGTTGATAATATTAGCACATAAAGACGCATTTACAGTAGGAAAAGCAAGTTTCTACGATAGATTTAAATTAGCAAAAAGTCTAGTGTCAAGTTTGCCCCGGTCTCCCGCCCTACCGTCCCTACCCCTTTCTTTCACTCATTTATTTGTAAATTATTAAGTTACATGTGCATATTTTTCTTTCCTTATCATTTGCATTTTTTTGCATTATTTCACTCTGAAGGTGTGCAATATGTCATTTCCTATAAAAATTTATGCTAAAAAGTAAAATTTTTGGAGTCGATTTTTTAATAACGTGACAGTGAAGAATTACCAAAAAATTCACATAATTCTATTTTGCATTCCAGAACAATATATTGAAATTTCATGAAGCTGGCTGCATTTTTTTGTAGCACCTGAACCTCCTTAAAAACATATCCATTTTTTATATATTTTCTGCAAAGATATAAATATATTTTTATTTTCATATTGTAACATAAATAATTACAGGTTATATATTTTTATCTACATTTATAATTTATGACACATAAATAATATCAAATTATACAAAATTTAATTTTACGAAAAAAAATCTAATGTTTAGACAAAAAATATTACAATAAATAAATTTAAAATTATTACTAATGTTAGTTTATTAAGTAAAGTTAAACGGCCTGACTGGCAAGTTTTATTACGCATAACACAACGACGTTTCGACCACTATTTTGGGTCCTTTTCAAGTTATTTTAACAATGCTGGAATAAAAAAATGAAAGAATATATAAAAAATTAAAAAACTAAAAAACATTGCGCGTTAAAAAGATTAACGAAAATATCGGTAAATAGAACTTACATAGATCATTGTGCGTCAAACATATAAAATTCGTGGCGGGTCGGAAGAAAACCACGACCGTCTCACGTGAAGGCCGAACAACTAATGATACATTATCGCAAAATACAGTAAACATAGAAGAACTCAAAGTGAAGATATTATTCGATCATAGACCAATGGCAGGTTTTCAGTGTCTTTCTGTGAGTTGATTGCCTCTTTATGTTTTTTAATGAATAGCATTTCAGAAATTTCACGTTTTTTTAAATTTTGTTTTTTGTGTAAGATTGTAATGTTAGTTTATATTTCGTATATACAATTATTTATAAAAAATAAAGAAAATTATTTGAGATTACCTTTCAATTATAAAATATGCTTCTTTTTTTGTCAAGCTTTATTCTCTGTTGATGAGCCGATCAAAATGCTGTAAGACAGCAATCATTGATCTGGATTAGTCTATGGAAATTTAGAAAGTCTAGCGAATGAGTGCCACTGCTCAGTCCGATCAGAGATCCGACTTAGGGCCAATTTCACCAACCATGCACGGTTAGCTTAACCGACGGTTAAAGTTAACAGGATTGACCAATAGAAAGCAGGGTGAATTCATTTCTATTGGTCAATCCTGCTAACTTTAACCGTCGGTTAAGCTAACTGTGGTTGGTGAAATTGCCCTTTAGTTGTCGTAAACACCCACGACTTACGACTTACAACATCCATTGTCTACAATGGATTCTTACGAATCACGACTTACAACACCCATTGTAGATCGGCCATTACAGAATCTCGCATTTGATCTCTATTGTTACTTGAGTGCTAAAAATCCTATAGCATATATTACGTGCACTATAGATTTTCAGCACTCTAGTGAGACATCTGAACGTATCCTAGCTAGGCTGCGTTCGGAAACGTCACCCGGGTATATACGGGTATACTCCCATCTTCTAACTCGCTGAGATAGAAAGAGAAGGGAGTATACTCGTGTGCACTCGGGTGACGTTTTCGAACGCAGCCCTAAGGAACCATTCATTGCCATAGTAGTTGCCATGGAAATTAAGATCTAAACAAAATATATCTATACCAGTTGTAACATAACCCACATGATTTCTGTCGCAACAAACGTTTCTGTCAGACAAACTAAAATTTATCACACCAATTATATGATAAAATTGTTTATTATTAATAATATTTTTACATTTTACTTATATTTTAAAATTAATCTAAATTTATTATTATTATTTATTGCAAAAATCAATTGCATTTTTTTTGCTTAAAAATATCATAAGTGTTATATATACAATTTATTAAAAGTATACCAGAAATTCTCAATATGAGATTTAAGATTTCTATACAAGAAGATAACGGACATAAAAGATTACTCACTTGTGTTGCATGGAGTTCAACAGAAGAAATTTATTCTTGTGGGTAAGTAGAAATTGTTAGCTATAAAAACTTACTATAAATTTTACTAAATATATAAATAATATTTTACAATGTACCATATTTTACAATACACAGATAAGATAACTAATTAACTAAACAAAAGTAATTTTCTTTATTTCTTTGTAATAGTTATTCTATATATTTTATATATTCTATATTTTATATATATATATATATATATATATATATTTTTTTTTTTTCATATATATTTTTAATTATATATTGAATATAATTAAAATAGAGAGTAAAATGAGATAAATCAAAAACAATATTTGTGTAAAACCAATACGCAGTCAATATTATAATTAAAAAAAATACAATTAAGATAAAATGCATTTAATAATAAGAACTAATATATAATAATATTTATTTGTACTTAGAGATGCCACAGCATACATTTGTAAAAGATTTAAATGTTTAAAGATAATTATTACATATTGATATCTTTAGAATATTGATTTTTTAGAAGAAAACAAAGGTTTGTAAAAATATATTATGATATCTTATTACTATCTCATCTCTATTTCACATATGAAACTTAACATGTAAAAGAAAACATGGTAAAAGGTGAAAACAAAGTTGTAAAATGTAAAAAGAAAAGGTTAATTAAAGTATGAACAAACTAAACATTTTTATAAAGAACTAAAATAGAAAGTAATATAAAGTAGTATCTTATAAAAAAATTAATTATTATGATTTTAAATTATTAATATTTAAAATATTTTTAATTTTTATATAGAGAGGAAGGGAGGGGGAGGGAGAGAGAGAGAGAGAGAGAGAGAGAGAGAGAGAGAGAGAGAGAGAGAGAGAGAGAGAGAGAGAGAGAGAGAGAGAGAGAGAGAGAGAGAGAGACGTGTGTGTGTGTGTGTGTATGTATATACAATATATATATATATATATTATGTATATAGGGTGTATCAAAATAAGATGGATGTCCCGAATTAACTTAAATAGATGCTTTTGAAAAAAAATGTTAAATACAAAAGTTTTAGGGTTTGAAATGGGCATCTGGTGGTGAACTTAAACTTGACCTATCCTTGAGAAAATTTACCTTAGAAATCTTTAAAAAAAAACTTAAAATTTACTATAAAGAAGACTTAAAAAATATGAAAAGTAAATTTAGACACTTAAAAACTACTGTTTAAGGTAATCTTAAAACTTATTTTAAGAAAAATCTAAAAGAAAACCTAAGAATTGTAAAAATCAAATGTCGATAATTTTGAAGTTAAAATTGTCTAAATTTACTTTTCATAATTTTTAGGTTTTATCTCAGGGATAAGTTAATTTTAAAGTAAGTATTACAGTAAATTAAATTTTTTATTATATTATTTATTAAAAACTTTCAAAGTATTTTTTTAAAATGTTATATTATTCAGTACACCAATGTTTTGTAAGTACACCATGTTGTACAATGTAATTTTATTTGTAAGCCAGTTGTATTAATTGCAATGCATGTACTTTAAACAACATAATTTGCCCAGGTAGCAAGCTCACTTTGACGTTTCAAATTGGTCATTCGCTGACTATTCTTGACGTCACGAATTGACGCTTTTATAAAGTGAAAATTGCAGTCTAATGTCACAAATTCTTGACGTCATAAAATGTACCATATTTTGACGTCATAAAATGACGTCTTTTTCTTAAAACTCGGAAAAAGAAACGGATACCCGGGTACCTAGCAGGTACACGTCAACTCGTGACGTCAAGAATAGTCAGTGAATGACCAATTTGAAACGTCAAAGTGAGCTTGCTACCTAGGAAAATTTTTTTTCAAGATTTTGAAGGAAATAGGTTTAGAATGTTTCAAAATGTCGAGAAATTATATTAGTAGAAAATGTCCGGAAGTATGTATGTGTGTACGGATTTTTCTACGCGCATCTATTTCTATAATTTTTTAGATACCGGGTTGAAATTTTGCACACAAATGGAGTATCATAGAAAGTATGTTCTCCTTTAATTTTCTTAAAATTTGTTGACTGGTATGGATTTTTATTTTTTAGAAAAGTGTGTTTTACACGCTGTAGCTTTCTCAATATTTAAGATATCGGGCTGTTTCTAATTTTATTATATTCTTCAGTCTTTTTTCTACCCCTATTTCATATATAATTCTTTAAGATTTGGTTGATTAGATCCATTTTTATACGCAATCGAAGGTCCATAATTTTTTTAGAAATATGTGTGGCAAATTTTGAAATATCGGGCTACTTATAGTTTTATTATATTCTTGGTTTAATTGTCTAGAACGGATCATGATCTAAGATCGGTATGATCCAAATAATTAAGTCAAGATCGGGGCATGGTCCAGACAATTAAGCCAAGATCGGGGTATGATCTAGACAATTAAGCCAAGATCGGGGCATGATCCGGATAATTAAGCCAAGATCAAGGGACGATCCAAACGATTAAGTTAAGATTGAGACATAATCCAGACAATTAAGCCATGCGGGGGCATGATCTAGATAATTAAGCCATAATTGGGGCATGATCCGTACTTATAATACCAAAATTATAGCAGCCACTAATTTTGGTATTAGCAAAATAATTTCGGACACAATTACATCACAGCATCTCAAAGATATGTTAAATTTAAAAAGAATAATATTTAATATGTATTTAATTAAAGAATAACTACAACTTTATCTAATACTTGTCAGTTTTATAAATTTTTAACACATTCATACTCTTTTGAATGTTCAAGACGCTTGTCGTTACCTTAGTAATAGCGTTTTGTTTACAGATTGCGATCAAATAAATTCATTGAACGTTCTTAACCCTTAGCTGGCACACTTCACCGCAAAATCACATAGCTTGCACCTTGTGCCGCTTCAGACCTCAACCACTAGAATGTTTGCCGTGAGGAAGCTATTGATTTTTTTTTACTTGAAAAAGTTCCAAGATAGTCTTCGAATGTTGTTTTAATAGATTTCATAGGTTATTTTGATAAAAATGTAATATTGAGTAAGGAAAAAATTAGAGAACGTAAAAAAAACAAAAAATGACTATTTTCACTCAAAAATTCATAACTCTTTCATTTTTTCATATTAAGAGCTAAAATTTTAACTTGACACTTTTGAGATACAACATTTTAAAGAAAAAAATAGTTTGATGGTAGTCGTTTCACAAAAGGTATTTATTTGGGAGTTAAAGAGACGAATTTCAGCCAAAAAAGTACTAGTTATTTTTTTTAAGTATATACTTATTTATTTATTAGATAAATAAATTTTACTTAATTAATGTAAATAAATAAATAAATAATATCAGAAAGGATCAATATAATCGTAAAAAATATATGTAAAATAATTCTATTGATCTATATATACGAGCCAGCGCAATCAGTACAAAAGAAGAGACGATGATCATAGCAAATTGGTCGTTCGCAGGACGAGCACGCTTTTTTAGTTTTCTTATCATTTTTTCGAGTGCAATATGCGCACTTTTGTCTTAATGGTAACTGCACTCTTTGGTATGGTTGATTAGAATATACCTCTTTTCTTAGTATCCCAGCGATGACAATCTTCAATTCTCTGTGTAGAGTCGGGGTCGCGTACCGCTCTGTCAAAAACGGCGTTACCAAATGCATGTATATCCTTTCAAGGCTAACGATTGCCATGCATTTTTCATTGCTATTCAGTCAGCTTGCATTTCCAAAGTATTCTGACGTTAACAATCGCCTGGTCTAGCATTCCAGAAAACAATTCGCATTGGCCATCTATTTGTTCTTTGTGTGACCGTATACGTCATTACCAGTATCTTCATCAGAGGGATTTTCGTCCAAATTATTCTCATGATCCTCCTCGAGTAGCTGTTGGCGTATGGGCCGAGGCCGTAACTGACACGTCATCTAATAAAACCGGAATATTATACGCTCTTGAAAAAAAAAATTAAACATTGTACAACATGATGGACTTACCTTTTTCTACACATGACGACGATGACGAAAACCAATGGAGAAAAAATTTAGGAAAAAATTATTTGAATAATTATAGCTGGTATACTGGGGTCCCTGATGACCACGGTCCATTTCACTCGACTGTTACTGACGCTTTTAGGATTACTCTCTGTGTTTTAAGAGGAAGAGGGTTCCTCGAACTAATAAGATGCAGTGCCACAAGTACCATTTTCGTACTATAGGGGGGGGGGGGAGTTAAATTACAGCTGAACTAGGCTGGGGCGTTTAATACCCCATAGTGCCAACTAAGGGTTAAAAAATTATTTTAAAGTAAAAATAAAAAACTAATGTATAGATAAAAAAATGGAACAAAATGGAAAAATTAAGAAATATCCGCAATTAGTAGGGATTATTTTAGTAAAAACATTAATTATTTAATTGATTTTTGTAATAGTATAACAAATATTAGTCGTAATAAAGCTTATCACAATAAAAAAGTGTGCAAGTAGAAACTTGCACATTGCTTCTTCATAGTTTTTTAGTGTGCAAATAGAAACTTGCACATTGCTTCCTCATAGTTCTTAAGTAAGCAAGTAGAAACTTGCACATTGCTTCCTCATAATTTTTAAGTCTACAAATTATAAATTTGAACATTACTTCCTCACAATTTGCAAGTATGCAAATTATAAATTTGCACGTTGCTTAATCAACATTTTATTTCGCTCATAAAGCTTCCTCTATAAAGAAGCCAAATATCTTCAACATTAATAAATATCTACTAATAATTATACATTAAAAAAGGCTTCCTCATAAGAGGAAGCTTTATGAGCAAAATAAAATATTGATTAAGCAACGTGTAAATTTATAATTTGCATACTTGAAAATTGGGAGGAAGTAATGTTCAAATTTATAATTTGTACACTTAAAAATTATGAGGAAGCAATGTGCAAGTTTCTACTTGCTTACTTAAAAACTATGAGGAAGCAATGTGCAAGTTTCTATTTGCACACTAAAAAATTATGAGGAAGCAATGTGCAAGTTTCTACTTGCACATTTTTTTATGATATACTTAGATTAAATATTAATTAATCTTTTACAGTCTAATCTTTTTTGTGTGTAAGAAGAAAAGATTTAATTTAATTATTTTTTTAAAATGTTAGAGATTGCTGAATACGAATATAAAATTTAACAAAATTTATTTTGTTGCTATTGCTTTTGTGAATAATTAATATTTCCAAACACCAAGATATAAAATCAACGTCTATCATAGTATAATGGATTCGATTCAATTAATATTTTAACTTGCCTACTATACGAATTGCGCTACAGATCACTTTCTCGTTCTCTTCAACTTTTACAAGACAGCAATTTATAAGACAGCATATACATACGTGTGTGATTTTGGATGCACCTTCCCTCTTAAAGATCTCCTTGGTATCAGTTCCCTCTGGTTAATATATATGTATATATATAGATTAGGGTGGCAATCTTTTTGGGTCAAAAATTTGATTTTAAGTCTCACCCTTTAAATTTGTTCTACGAACTCTCAAATGAAGATTCTTGAAGAGCAGGCGCTGTAACTTAATATTTAGAGGTCGCTTAAAATCTCTAAACATAAAATTTTTTCGAAAAAGTAGTAAAAAACTGCATTTTTCACTCATTTTTACTGCTAAATCTTTTTTAGTTACCTTATTAAAGTACCTGGCCATCAAGTTTGAGGTGCAACACATGAAACAAAAATGCAAATATAAGTAATTAATGCAATTTTTGGCATAAGATCGTCTATAGCAAATATAAAATGATTTAATGAATTTAACCATTTTTTAACCATCCATAGCTTATAATCTTGTTTTGTAAGTAAATATATCAAACGCTACTTTATAAAAACATTCTTCATTAAAATCATCTTCAAACTAAAGCCTTTCTGAACTTATATGCTGTAGCTTAAAAATTAACGGTCGTTAATTGCTTTAAAATATTGCTATTTTATTAAATAGTGCACTTAATGTAATTTTTTACACATTGAATCCTTTTATTATATTGGGAAATAAATTATATTATCAATATATTATTTAAATTAAGTCTACGTTTCCCGCAGGAAGTTTTCGTGCATCGCATTTATCAAATTTTATATAGTTTACGCTATAGGTGATTGTTTTAATGAATTTATTGTTTTAAAGAATTCTTGGTTGGATATGAGCAAACAAAATTTTTTAGTTAATTTAACTGTAGGCGATTTGAAAATACATAGCGAACAACCGCCCAAGCGTCCTTGTATGTGGAGGAAAACAATCGCGCGTCAAAGAAAAACGACTCGAGCGAACGAGACGCGACACGAGCGAGGAGACGGCAGTCTGTTGCCAAGAGCCCTCCTGACAACACCTCTAATAAATACGAACGATTTAGTACAACCGTATAGAGTATCATATTCTCCTATCCCTACATAACAAAAAATTTAATTCACATAACAAAAAAATTGGTTATGTTAAAAATTTTTGTTATGTGTGAACCAAAAATTTCGTTAACATGAAAAATTTTCCAACCAAAAGATTTAGTTGATTCAACTAAATGGATTTCTCAGTGTATAGGTGATTGTTTTAATGGATTTTGTATGTACAGTCGGCTACTAAAAAAAAAGGTTGCAACACATGAAATTGGCCGCGTATTGGACCTTTTCTTTTTCCTTGGGTAATGGCTCCTAAGGAAGAAGAAGAGGTCCGATACCTTTTAGACTGCGTTCGAAAACTAGACTCGGGTGCATACCTGCGTCGCGTTCTGTCCTTCAATTTTCAGTAAGTAACAAAGATAGAACGACGCTGGGTGCATCCGAATAGTTTCCGAACGCAGCCTAAAAGGTTGCAAGATATTGACCGCGTATCGGACCTCTATTCTTTCTTAGGAGCCATTATCCAAGGAAGAAGAAGATGTCCGATACGCGGCCAATTTCATATGTTGCAACCTTCTTTTTAGTAGCCGACTGTACATACATACAGAATTCATTAAAACCTAAAGCGTAAACTATATGAAATCTGATAAATGCGATGCACGAAAACTCCCTGCGGGAAACGTAGACTTAATTTAAATAATATATTAATAATATAATTTATTTTCCAAAATAATAAAAAGATTCAATGTAGAAAATTACATTAAGTGCACTAATTAAAAAATAGAAATATTTTGAAGCAATTAATGACCATTAATTTTTAAGCTACAGCATATAAGTTCAGAAAGGCTTTAGTTTGAAGATGATTTTAATGAAGAATGTTTTTATAAAGTAGCGTTTGATATATTTACTTACAAAACAAGATTATAAGCCATGGATGGTTAAAAAATGGTTAAATTTATTAAATCATTTTATATTTGCTATAGACGATCTTATGCCAAAGATTGCATTAATTACCTTTATTTACATTTTTGTTTTATGTGTTGTATCTCAAAATTGATGGCCAGGATAAAGGTAATTAAAAGAGGTTTAGCAGTGAAAATGAGTGAAAAATGCAATTTTTTACCATTTTTTTTTTTTTAAATTTAATGTTTAGAGGCTTTGTACAACCTCTAAATATTAAGTTACAGCGCCTGCTCTTCAAGGGTCTTTATTTGAGAGTTCGTAGAACGAATTTAAAAGGTGAGACTTAAAATCTAATTTTTGATCAAAAAATATTGCCATCCTACTTTACATATATGTATATATAATATGATATATTGATGATCACACACACACACGCACACGCACACGCACATGTACACGCACACGATACGCACACGCACACGCGCACGCGCACGCACGCATACACACACGCACACACACGCGTGCACGCGCTCACACGCACACACACACACACACACAGGAGTCATCCCGGTGAGTCATCCTGGTGAGTCATCCCGGTGAGTCATACATGTGGTATGCCAAAGTCACCCCCCTCCCCTTGCCTCTCTTAATCCAATACCCCTGTGTAACCCGATACCCCCCTTTCTCTTCACCCCCGTGGTACCCCCCGCCCTTCACCTCCCTCAGATCCCATGGCCTAGAACCGGCATAGCTTACCTACTTTAATAAATATAGTAAATAAGCTGTAAATATAAAAATAAAATAAATAACAAATATAAATAAATATAATATATGTATAATAAATTATATATACATATAATATATACATATATATGGGACATTCCACGTCAACTGAGACAGAGCTATGCTCAAAATTTGTCACGACCAAAAAAATCGTTTCTGGGCTCAAAATGTTCGTACTCTCATGTACTTTTAAAGGTCACATAGCGCTTGCGAAAAATTCAAAATGGCGGTCAACAGGGAGCCCATTAACCCCATTAAATATCACATTTCATCCGGAAAATGACGATCCTCAAAATTTGTCACGACCAAAAAAATCGTTTTAGGGCTCAAAATGTTCGTACACCCATGTACTTTTGAAGGTCACATGGCGTTTGCGGAAAATTTAAAATGGCGGATTAAATATGGCCGTAATGCAGAAATGTCACTTGATTCGGATGAAACTCGGTACTAGGGGGTTTTTGAGGTCGCTGATTCCGAATCTGAAGTCAAAATTACGTCCGGCATCGGAATTTTTTCTAGACAGTTGTGATTTTTTTAGGCATTTCGAATTTTAAAGAATGATTTCAAAATTATAAAAATTAATAATTTAAATTATACAAAATAATAATTTAAGAAAAAGACTGAAGTTTTAATTTTGCTTATCTACCTTTATGAACAACGGTTCCAAGAATACTGAAAACTTCAACAGATCACGGATACATAATTGTATCCCTGACTTACCGTATCATCTATTAATGGCAGATTCCTGAGATTTTTTGTAGACATTTATACATTTTGAATTTTAAAAAATAATTTCAAGTAATTATAAAAATTAATAATTTAAATTGTACGAAATAATAATCTAAGAGGAATACTGAAATTTTAATTTTGCTTATCTACCTTTATGAACAACGGTTTCAAGAATACTGAAGACTTCAACAGATCACGGATACATTATTATATCCCTGACTTACCGTATCTCCTATTAATGACAGGTTCCTGAGATCTTTTGTAGACAAAAATCCTAATACCAAAATAAGTGGCTGCTACAATTTTTTTACGAAAAAGATTCAAAATTCACCATTCTGCTTATCACAATTTTGTCTTCTCAGGAACATCACATGTCGAAAGAGATTATTGTCTTACGAAAACACAAAATGTCTCGAAATGCAAAGCATTCATATAAAACGTGTCGCCAAAAAATGTTTTTCATGTACTAAGAAAATCAATACAATCAGTACAAAGTTTGATGTATTAATTTTCCATAAAAACTTTATAAAATTACTAAGCTGACCTGCTATCAATTTACTCTCTTGTTATTATAAGCTGCTGGTTTCACATATTATATGTCATTTTGATTTTTATAAAGAAAGAACCCTTTTACCGATCATCGCCAAATTCAATACCAACTTTCCTTTAATGATACTCTATATAAAATTACATGTATAACTTATACACTTTTTAAGCAGAAATCGGTAACTTTTTCACCGATTCTCGCCAAATTCAATAACACTTTTCCTTAAATAATACTGTATCCATTAAATAACTTATATATATTTTAAGCAGAAAATCGGCACCTTTTTACCGATTCTCGCCAAATTTGAAACAACCTTCTTTTAATGATACTCTATATAAGATGACAAATATGACATGTATAACTTACACACTTTTTAAGCAAAAATCGGCAACCCTTTCATCGATTCTCGCCGATTTCGCGAAAAATTGAAAAAATTTCGGATACCAGTTTAAAAAAAAATCGGGAACAAAAAATTATACACTTCATATCACTCCCCGGAAAATTCTACTCCTGTTTCACATATAATTTTTTGAGATTCCGTTAATTATTTCCCAAAAAATTGAAGAAATTAGAAAATCCGATTTCCAGAAGATCGGTAACAAAAAACTATACACCCTATAGCACTCCCCGGGAAATTCTACCCCTACTTCATATAGAATGCTTTCAAAATCGCTCCAATAGTTTCTAAGATTACCTCGAACAACACTACAAACTTTTCCCCTTTATATAATAGTAGATATATATATATATATATATAGATATTTGTTTATTTCAATTGACTTTCGGCCTTGAAAAGGGGTTGTTACATGGCGTTTTGCAGGGATGTTCCCAATCCTTTACATATATCCATATTAAAAAAAGTCTGGCCATTATGCGACCTCACAGGATTAGTTATCTATCCCTTCCTTTCCCTTATTAGCCCCTTTGTCATTTTCCTCCGTATTACTCCGTATCCTTCCCCCTCTGCTCCTTCCAGTTCCTATTAGCTCTTCCTCTATTTCCTTTCTTCTGTTTTTCTTGACGTCTTTTCCTCTCATCTTCCTTCTGTCACGTCTCCGCTGTCCCCTCTCTCTACTCCCTTTCAGATTCCGCGCCCCTTTTATCTACCTCCTTTACCTCCGCCTGTTTCTTTTCTTCCTTTCTTCTATTTCTTTGTGTCTCTTTTTCTTTCGCTCGCTATTTTCGTTTTCTTTCCGTCTTTGTCTTCCGCCTTAGTTTTGTTTCACGTGCTATCGCCGGGTTTTTCTCTTCCTCGATCGACTCTTCATTCTCGATCGATTGCGCGGTATTGACCTCCCTAGCAGCTCCCCATTCGCCGCCGCGACAGTCCATCTCTCATTCGTCGCCGCGCACGCGAGCACCGCTGGCCCCATATGCTGCGCCTCGATGCCCCGCAGTGATGCCAACCCACTCTTTTGGAGAGGCCGACACCCCGTGCCGTCTCAGCTCCAGCCGGGGCCCTACCATCATCTCGTCGCTTCCACGCCGTCTCTCCGCGCCCCGCGCCACCTTCCGTCATGACAACTTCATCTTCCTCTTCCTCTGTTCCTCACCTCTAACGTCTCCTCCCCCTCTTCCTTCTTCTTCCGTGTCCTAACCTCCAAGGCTTCTCTCCGTTATTCCAGAATCTTTCTTCATTCACTTCCCTCTCGGGGTATCCTCTATTTATTCCGCTTCCTCTGTTCTTCCTTCCTCGGTTCCAACGCGCCGCTCCATTCTTCCTACCTCACTCCATTCTCAGAAACTTCTTTTCCACTCCGTTTAATTCCCGGCCATCCGCACGCTCTAAAGGCTTTTTCTCTCCCCCATATATATATATATATATATATATATATATATATATATATATAAATAATATATATAATAAAATTACATAATACATATTACATAATATTAAATATTATTTCTTTTACATAGCTGTAACTGATATAATGCTTTGCTATTAAAAAAAAAAGAGGTTAAAAATCATTAACTTTTTGTTATTCCTGCATGTCAAACAAAGAGGGACCAGCAGCAATATCATCATCTGCAGCATATAGCCGAAGACTACTTTTTTGTCTTTTAGAAATAGTAGGATATAATTTGTCTGTCTTCATGAAAGATAAATGCTCTACATCAATCTTCATGTTCAGAGCAGTTTTCCCTCTTGTTTTCAATGCTGATTTTAATACACAAATAGCATTTACAGTGGCAGAGGATAATGTGTTTCTTTTTTGTTTTGATATCTGTTAGAAAAGAAAATATTCTCTCCGCGTTGGCGTTTGAGTTTGGCAGTGATCTAATAGAATTCACATAGATTTTAAATGTGGGTATCTTTCGTTACCTTCTGAATCATTCTTTTGCAA
This sequence comes from Temnothorax americanus, assembly GCF_048541705.1. Classification (NCBI taxonomy): domain Eukaryota; kingdom Metazoa; phylum Arthropoda; class Insecta; order Hymenoptera; family Formicidae; genus Temnothorax; species Temnothorax americanus. Next base: position 93,788 of record NW_027509265.1, on the reverse strand, counting down.
AATTTGTGCCCACATGTCATCAAAATTTAATTTTGACAAATCATCTTTCTCTGTATCTGTGAAATCTAAATTTAATGTGAACCATTCTGTCTTTAGACCACTTTCGTCAAAACCGCCGATTGTTTTAACAATGAAAGAAAGATCTTCAAACAATCTTTCTTTGTTGTCATTTGATAAAGCTATCTGTGAAAGAAATATTTTTAACTTTGTTAAAAATGTATCATTTATCGGCAATTTTTTACAAATTTCTTTGGCCGCGGTAATATAAAATTGTAGACAGTTCTGTCGAACAATTGCAACCTTCTTTGCATTTCTATCTTTTATTAATTGACGGAGGTATTCTTCGCAGTCGTGTCCTAAATTTATATCAGTTACAGATCTATGATTTTCAATTTTGCCAAATGTAATATTTGGCAAATCTTTTAAAACTTTTTGTTTTAAAAAGTTTGTACAAATTTCAGTTAGAAAGTCTAATGATTTCAATTGCAGTAAATGAATTCAATTCGTGTGTCTACTGCCTGAAAAAATGCATTAAATGTATTAAAATAATTTAAAGCATATTTTAGAAACAGCATATAAGCTTTTGTTTCAACATTTAGCATAATGTGCAATAGATTTTCTCCTGATTTAAATTTGTCGCTTACGACCATTTCATTTTAAAAAAGTATTCTGAAAAAGAGATAGCAAGTATTTTTTTTGTTTGGACCTACGATCAATATTTGATCGCACCAACGTGTGATTTTTGTAAAAATTGAATTTTTCGATAGCTCTACTTTTCAAAACGTTAATATCTTGGGATGAAATTTGTTCAGTTTAAAATGAATTACATGATATATATTTGATGTATATATTAGTTTTTCGATAAGATTAAACATTTCCCTGATGTTAACATTTTAAAAAGTAGTTATCGAAAAATTTAATTTTTAAAACTACACTATCGAAAATATTAATCGTAGATCCAAACAAAAAAATACGTGTCTTGTCTTTTTTTGAATACTTATTAAAAAAATTTTTCAAAATTATTGCAATAATTTTGAAATTTTTATTGAAAAATTATTTAAAAAATTATTATATTTATTTTATTTTTATATATATAGCTTATTTACCATATTTATTAAATTATTACTACTATTTCTAAAAGACAAAAAAGTAGTCTTTGGCTACATGCTGCAGATGATAATATTGCTGGTCCCTTTTCGATTGACATGCAGGAATAACAAAAAATTAATGATTTTTAACCTCTTTTTTTTAATAGCAAAGCATTATATCAGTTACAGCTATGTAAAAGAAATAATATTTAATATTATGTAATTATATATAATAATGTATTATATAATTTTATTATATATTGTCACGACTTTTTGCACTCCCGGACCGCTCCGGGACGTGAGCCGGATCAAAAGGACTTAGGAGAGCGGGATGGTTGGCCTCTCCAGTGATTTCCTCGCACCTCCGATACTCCACGAAATGTTCCGAATGTCAGACGCGTACCTTCGCGTCCACGAAATCGCGAAAACCTAAATGAGACGCAAAACGAAGTGTGGAGGTGCGTGGAATCGGCTAGCTTGACCTAATCACGGGCGGGGTTAATGAAGGGCGGCGCGATATTTGGCGGGGTGACACGTTAATTTCATACTCAGCCAGATAACAAAGAATATAACATTTATTGAGTACTGGTTGTCGAGAAAATAACAACGTTTATCCATCCGTCACTCGCGAGAGTGAGGTTCAACGCAAAATGTCGCGAAATAAGGGTACGTCACGCTTGGATTGCGTGAAAACCACGTCCGGAACCGTACGAAAACTCTGTCGCAATGGTATCTCAAATTAACGCGAGATATTCGGCTCGGGCGCAACGGGGAGGCGCCGAGTCATTTAACCAAGCAAGTCGCGATATCGCTAATAAGGTTGGGCGCCAGGTGTGGAGAAGGCCACACCACCTTTGACTCGAAGTGCGCGTCTGATATCCACGGAACGCCAGGAAGAACTACGCAATTAACATCTAAACGCACGAAACGTGTGAACGCCGGTAATTTCTTAACGCGAGTATAGGACGCAACGCAAGTAATACCGGACGCAAAGTTTCTCAACGCGAGAGCACAATTATCAACCCGTAATAACGAGATCCGAACACAAATCGATACGCTAACACCGACGCGCGAACACCAGAATTTCCCGACGCGAAGAAACGGTAACGCAATTGACGAACTACCGGCCCGTATGCGGCCGTACACCAAAGTCGCGAGGACAACGCAATATACTCGCGATATCGAACACATTAACGCCTATCGCGATCTCCAGGGATTCGCCACAACGCTTGTACCACGGTTCCGCGGCCACGATACCATCCCGAGGCCCTTCGCTCTCGTTATCGATCGCGAAATTACACTCAATCTTAACGTACGTTATCCCGAGCGAGAGCGTGTACCGGAGAGCGGTGTCGTGGCTTTACATATCGCGATTTACGGGCAACCTCACCGGCGATACGCCTCCTCCTGGGCTCCTCGCCGTCGCCTTCCACCACGATCCTCGATCCTCCAGACAAATATAGAAATACCCGACTCGGGGTGGCTATCGCGTATCTTACGAAACGTATCTCGCCGACGGACGACCAGAGAGTGAAAACGCTAGACCCGCTCGATTGCGGAATCGATACGGTACCCCTTCCTGAGGGGCGCGCGAGCCAATCGGGCGCGAGCTTGCAAGCCCGCGGTGTCCCGGCGCAGTGCTGTCGATACGAGATCCTTCGGGGGCGTGCAGCGGTCCCTCGGCGGCGTGCGACTCCTCAATTCGGTTCTTAGCAGCGGACGGAATTCGGTTCTCGCCGGTGTGCCTCCGGTTTGACCCTGGGGCGGTGATCAGTCACCCCGTAGGTCGATGTTTTGTAGAGATCATTTGCTGAAGCCGGGTGTTCACCCATGCGCTTGGGGCCCCGCTATCGGCGGCCTCGTCCGTCGCTGCCGCACGTGCCGCCCGCCTGCCGCGCTGCTCTCGCCAGCCCGCGATCTCTGCTGCTTCCGCGTTTGCCACCCCTCCCGGGTCATCGTTCGTCCTTGATTTCCCTCGCCACGTACTCCCTCGAAGGTTTGCCGTGGTGTGGGTGAGGTGCCGCGCGTATTACATTGCAAAAAAAAAGACGTCATCAGAATGCGGAAACGCGATTAAATACGACCCCTGGAGATCTCGCCGTTGCCTCCCTGGTCCGCCCCTGGGCGCGAAATTCCGCGTCTTGTGACGGCGGCGGGGCGCCGCGACGAGGCGGCGAGCCGCAACGTCACAATATATATATATATATATATATATATATATTTATTATTTATTTTATTTTTATATTTACAGTTTATTTGCTATATTTATTAAATTATTAATTTTATTTTTTCTGAGACGAGCAATAAGTGCAATTTCTTATATATATTACATAATTTTATTGGTCCCTCTGACAAGTTACGATCATTTCATAGTGTTATTTTTTAGTGGCATAGGCCTACGGGAGATACCACTTAAAAAAAAAACGCGTCTATAATAGTACTTCTTAGGACACGTGGAAAACTATTATACAGTTATATTAATTATATATTTTTATACTTTATTTTATATTAATTAGATTTTATATTTTTTTTTTATATTTTGTATTAATTTTAATTTTATACGTACATACCCTGATAGCACAGTGTCAGTTGGTGCCGTTATGATGTCGTCGTGTTGCTGTTAATATACACGAATTTTGTGCATATTAACAGCAACACGACGGCATCATGACGGCAAAAACTGACACTGTGCTATCAGGGTAGCCTCGCGGATAGTAGGCGAGAGCATTTCGTCGCGTCGCGCCGCACCGCCGAAAAAATCCTTCCCTCCCGTTCACGAGAGACTTCTCGCTGTTTACCAGGCTGACTGGTAGTACGGAAGGATTCAGCGCGCGAAAAGGAGACAGAACATAATGTGACAGTCCTCGTCTAGTATTCCGAAGCTAACCGAAGCTCGAAGACAGATCGCCGAGCGCGCGTGTATCCTCACCTCTCGATTTACGAGTCAGGCTGGGGTTTAGAATTGGCAGCTCTGACTCCAGCCAATGAAATGATGGCATGGCATGAGAGCATTTTCACATTTTGACTTTGCGTCGCAAATACATATCTCCGCTCGTAGGGCACGTAGCGGAAAAATAAAAACACACTTCCCCCCAAGTCGACCCCAAGCTATCGATCAAGCCTACTTAGAACTTGATCCGTTCACTCGTTATCGAGATCTCAACATCTCGAGTACTCGCAACCCGTCGCGTCGCGTAAAAGAGTCGGTCGGTCTCGCTCCGCGTATACTTGGCGCGAGACACTACCATGTCTCTTGATATAATAAAAAAAAAATATGTAATTATATTATATATATTACATTTTTTAATATTTTAAAATTGTGTAATTTAGGAATAATTACATACTTTTTGAGCATATATATTTGTTGCGTTGCAAATAGCGAATGTCGTGCACGATGTAGGCTATAAGAAAAATAAATACATAATAAAAGGTCAGCGACTCAGACACACACACATATATATTTACATAACCGCGAGGCGGCATAACTTCAGGCGTCTTCGGCGTCTGTGATCTCGGATCCGTGGCTTCCGCTATCTCCGTCTTCTTTCCACTAAAACTAGTCGTCGTTTGACAAATAAATTGATTGGTGGATACGAGCAAATCAGCGGGCGGATCTAGGATCCACCAATCGAACGAATCTTGAGTTTTCGCTAACGCATTAGCGGGGGTCGCGGCTGCCTCTGGGCAGTCGGTCTCAGTCAGTCGAAGGACACAGTCGATTTTAGTCGGTCAAAGAGTAATAGCACGATATCGAAAATACATATCAAGCATCAAATACGAAGCGTTGTCGTGACCCGAGTCGTTTCCGAGGCGTCATCGCGATCTCGAATCGACGTCGAGGCGTTGTCACAAAGCAATCGGTTCGACCCGAGGAACAATCTCGAGACGATGTCGTAACCAAAAACGCGAACGCAGTATATCTGTATAAAGCAAACGCGATTGCATTACGGTACATCTCAACATTTACACGAACATTGTAATCAGTATACGAGCATAGCTAGAATAAAGTGAATAAACATTCGAAAACACAGAGTGAACATTAATAGTGTTGAGGCAGAAAACGATCCAATATTAATTATAACTTTTTTTTATTTAAAATATTTTAGCGTCTTTTTTAAATAAATTAGGTGTTCACACAAATATAATTTTTAAATCTTCGATTCCAAGCTAACTTCAAACTTCGAAGTTTTTAAGCTTCAAAACTTTGAAAGTTTGAAACTAATTTCGAAGCTTTAATTATCGAAACCTTTGAAGCAAATTACCAGCCCTAGTTGAAACAAGCTCTCGAAGAAATTCCATATATTTGATTATGTGTGAATATCTGAGAAACCGTGAGGTATATAAAAAAATGTTTTAGACAAAAAAATTACGGTATTAAGTAATCTCTGTAATTGTGTATTTAAATATTTTTTTCTCAAGATTTTATTTGTATAAATATGAAATAAAAATTATGTGTTCTTTGTTTTCCAGGGAAGATCATTTATTAATATGCTGGCATTTAGAAAGTGGTATTGCACATTCCACTGTTGTAACAGAATTTCCAAATGATTTTTATCCTACCGATATGCAATGGCACCCTCGTTCCAATCATACTGCTTCTGCTGCCAAGACATCTTCTTTATTAATTACTACAGCTGATGGTATGTTATTGATTTAAGAATAGGGGAGAAGGCAATGTCGTCACTATTTTTTGGTGCCGATTTTTAACAACAAAACAAATAATTTTAGTAAAATGTGGTATACCATTGTAAAGAGTGAACCCTTGGCTACAAAAGGACCCCGCACATCATAGGGAAATTTGGCCTCTCGTTGAATTTGCTGAAATTGTAATATGATGTAGTTTATGTCGTCCTGATCAAAAGTTATAATGGGCCCAAGGTCAAAGAATGGACAGTTTCCGAGATACGGGGGGTCAAAGGTCAACAATAGTGCCTTATTCGAAAATTCTATTCTTTGTGTATATCCGCACGTGAGCAGTGTTGTTGTGTGCGTATGTACCATTCTACGTATGTGTGTGTGAGCGTAGCCTGGTTTGATACATGGCAATAGTAATATGGCGTTCGCAATATGGTTACCTACGAAACTAGTGCACGGATCGAGATCAAACTTGGCCAGCATGTTCACCGTCGAAAAAGGGTTTTATTTTTATTTAAGCATACGTGGCCATATTACCCTCACTGGCAGAATTTCAAGATTGGTGATAGCTAATGAAGACAATCGGTGTAGCCAGAGCCGAAACTCGCCAAAGTGAGATTCGGCTCCAAATAACTAAGCGAGCCGATTCTCGACGACTCGACCTACGAAGCTACGTAGGTCGAGGCCAGCTACGAGGCCAATTTTCCCTGTGATGTGTGCGGGGTCCTACGGACATTTTTGGTCTACGTCGCTTTGTTCAACTGATATAAAGTAAAAACAACAAAGGTGCAAGAATTGAAATGTCAAAATTGCCGGGGCGGAGTTGTCACTCTATCTTTGGACTGAATTTTAAATAAAAATTTATAATTCCGATCATAAAAAATGATAAGATACATTTTATTAATTATTTTTTAATAGAAAAATAGAAATATTAATTAAAAACACAATGGCGGAAAATAATTACAAGAAAAGCGCACACACTTATGTGGTGCCCTACGCTCGCACGTTTCTCGTCAACTCTATTCTGTCATCTCTGAGCACACGCAGCACATATTATCCAAGTTCTTGCTGGAATCCGACCACTGCTGCTTCTTTGACTTTGATTTTCGCCCAAAGTCTCCATGATATGGCTTGATGACGACTTCGCCTCGACACAAGTTTCAAGTTTAGTCGCTCATAAAATAGAAATCAATGAAAATAAAAAAAACATTTTACTGGATTCGTGTTCAGCATTACTCAATCAATCAATCAATTTATTATTAACTTCAGCTACATAGCCAAGAAGTGGACTTGGTTTACAAAATAACCTTAATCATTCATACCCATACCGCACACTCCTAATACATTCTTATTTTCTTTTTCTTATTTTACACTTTTTCTCTCTCCACAGTTTCGTCAATACGTCACCTTTCTTTTTCTTCAATATATCATTACATAATCTGTTTACAATCTCATTACTGCTACTCCCTAACCCTATGAACCAGTCTTTGGTGTAATCACAGTCTTCGATATAGTGCTTAAGATTATCTTTACCTTGACGACAGAACACACACATCAATTTTTCCTCCTCCAACCAATACTTATTACCCTCCTCCAAGTTTCCACATCTCAATCTTATTAACGCTCTTACACTATCTCCTACGTTTACCTTAACTAAGTTTTCTATTTTCAAATACCTGGGACCATCCAGACTCATATAGAGCTCCTTATACTTTTCATTATATTTTGTTTCCAATAATCTATTCTCCTCCATTTGTCGTTGAACCTCGCAGTCCCTATGCACCAATTCCGACTTTATATCCCCCTCGCTGCTCTGATACACTTTATTGCTTGTACCCCCCAGCCGTTTCTATTATAATATAATTCCCTCTCATTACTGTACATATCCCCCCAATTATTTTTATCTTTTTTTATCCAACATTTCTTTACCTATCTATCTTCTTTTTCTGCCCTTGTTTTCTCTTCAAACTTCATTGCTCTTAGTCCCCATCCAATCCTCAACTTTTTAAGTCCCAATTCCCTTGACATCAAATATCTCGGCGTGCAGAAATCCAATCTAAAAACCCATCTGACGTAATCTAGCATAATCTTCTCTAACTCTTTCTTTTCCGCCCACCCCCAAATCTCCACCCCATATGACAACACGCTTTGCACTAAGTACTTAAATAACATCCATCTTCTGCAAAAATCATTCTTACAGATTCTTTCCCCCAATCCCCAGACTCTATTGGCTGCCATCCTTCCTTTACAACTCAATTCTTTTATATGATCCTTATAATTTCCTTTATTATTAAATACAAAACCCAGGTATTTGAAAGTCTGGACCTCCTCTAATTCCTTATCCTCCCATTTCCATCTCTCTTTTTTCTCTTTGTTTCCTCTGTTAAAAACCATAACTTTAGTCTTATCCACACATAACAACAGTTTCTTTTTCTTTAACAGTCTTCTTAACGTGTCAATCATATCCATTAACGCAACTCTATTTTTCGCCACGAACACCATATCATCCGCATATTCCAACGACCATATCCTATCACTGAGTAACGGCACCCCCCCAATGTTCCTATCCTTTAACGCTTTTCCTATATCTGCAATATACAAATTAAACAGAAGTGGACTCATCACACAGCTTTGGCGAACTCCTTTGTGTGTCCTGAATTCATCCGTCAGCCCTTCTTTTGTTCTTACGCCAACCACCGTCTCCTCATACACTTTCTCCAATCTTCTTATAATATTCAGATTTACTCCATTGTTCTTTAGGGTTGCCCACAGTTGTTTCCTATCCACATTGTCAAACGCCGCCTTTAAGTCTACAAAAAGTGCATACACCTTACTTTCCTTCCCTCCTTTCTTTTTCTCCCTTTGTACCAGATGGTTCAGAATGAAGACATTGTCCATTGTAGACCTTCCCCCTCTGAAACCAGCCTGGCTCTCGGGCAGTAATCCCAATCTCTCTAGTCTCTACCTCCCGCTCCAATCTATTCCTAAGAATCTCCGCGTAGATCTTGTATGCCGAGCAAAGCAGAGATATTCCTCTGTAGTTTCCCACGACCTCCTGGTCTCCTCTTTTATGTAGAGGCACGATTATGGACGTCTTCCAATCCTTCGGGAGATCTCCCTCCATCCATATCTGTTTTATCAGCTCTACCAGACCATTTCTGACAGACCTACCTCCGTATTTCCATGCTTCCATGGGAATACCATCTACTCCTACAGCCTTCTTTGTTTTTAACTTTTTCATTGCTTCGTGTACCTTCTCTTCACTCGGCAACTCCTCTTCCTTATATTCCTGAACTCCCGGAGTCCTCACAGGATTACTGCTATTCCCATAGTCCATCTGCCCTTCCGTTCCCTCCAATAACTCCATAAAATGTTTTTTCCATGCTTCTTTCCTTATATTGGCTTCCCTCCATACTTTCTTCCTCCTTTTTCTGTTGATAAACTTCCATACCTCTGCCACGCTTCTCAGGTTCTTTAACTTTATCTCTTCTTCCTCTCTCTTCTCCCTTTGCTTCTGCTCCGCCAGCTCCTTCAGCTTCTTCTTCTCCTCCAAAAACTTATCTTTTCTTTCCTTTCCCTTCCTCCATTTCTTATAAAGTCCTAGTGTGTCCTAGTTTTCTCTTACCAATTTTCACTTTTTTCTTTACTAGTGCCTCTTGGACTACACCTTTCAGCTTCTGCCATTTATCTTCCACCGACCCCCGCAACCCGTTCTCCCATATAACATTATTCGTACTTTCCCTATACTTCTGTATTGCTTCTTTGTCCCAGTAGATCCTCCATATCTCCTCTTCTCTTCTTTCTTCCTCTCCTTCTGGTTCCTCTTCCTCTCTTTCTCCTTCCAGCGTCACCATAATCGGCATGTGGTCCGAGTCCACTCTGTCCCTTATACTAAATTTTTGCACGATGTCCCGCGCTTTTTCATTACAAAGGACGTAGTCTATTACGGAACTACCCTTTGCCCCTACGAACGTATATTCTCCCCCCCAATCGTCTGCCGTTGTACCGTTCAGGACGTACCAGCCTTTGTCCTGTATAAACTCTATGAGCCCCTTTCCGCCGTTACTTACTAACTTATCTTTACTTTTCCTCTCCACTCCACCATCTTCCTTCTCTCCACCCCCCATTTCGCCGATCCTAATGTTAAAGCCCCCCCCCCCTATTAACATAAACTCACCGTCCATTCCCTCTGTCACGTTATCTAATACTACCTCTAAATCATTCCAGCACTCCTTATTATATATCGAGATAATGTGCATGCTTTCCTCTCCCTCCACGATTTTCGATATTAACACACCCTTCTTTTGTTTACCTATAATTTTCGTGTTCTGATCTCCCCAATTTTTTCTCTTACCTATAATAAAGCCCCCTTTTGCTCTACCCTTCCTCTTATCTCTAGTCGCAAAACTGTATTCCCAAACGTGTGTCTTTGGGAGCTTTACTTTTAGCTTTTCCCACCCTTCTTTATCCACCCACGTTTCACACATGCTAATAAAATCGTATTTACATATAAACTTCCAAAAATCTTTCCCTTTATTCCCTACCCCCGCCACGTTCCAAAACATTACCTTCCTACCTAATTTATCATTTCCCCCTCTGCTTCTCTTTTCCCTTTTCTTCCCATCTTTCTCCTCCGTCCGTCCCTCCACCGTCCTCTCTTCTTGGCCGCCTCTTAGAAATTTTTTTTCCCCTAACTTCCCTCGCCTCCTCATTCCAAATGTATAATTTTCCATCTATATTTAATTTCCTATATCCTACCTTCACGCTCTTTCCTTTCTCTCTCTCACTTCTAGCGCGCTCCCTCAGTTTCCTCTGCACGTCTCTTTCTTTCTGCGACATGTCATGATCTATGTATACTCTCCTGCCCACTAGTTTCTTTTTCTCCTTCATTATTTTCTCTTTCACCTCCCAGTTGATCAGCTCCACAATTATCACCTCCTTTCCTTCTCTACCTACCACCTGTACATTTTTCACTTTCTCCCTGACATCAAACTCCTTATTGAGGAATTCACCAGCTGTATCCCTAATAGTACCTTTTCCTTTATTCAGTCCTCTTATCACTATATTATTTTTCTTTTCCTTCCTCTCCTTTTCCTCTAGTGTTCTCTTCAATTTTCTCACTTCCTCCATTGTCACCTCCATGATCTTCTCTCCTTGTAACTCCGTGCAACCATCCTTTTTTCTCAGCAGATCGATTGCTCTCTCCGCCACCTCTTCAGCTAAATTTTCGTTTTCCCGGGTTCCTCCATTTCTTTCTAGATCTTCCATTCTTTTTTCCATTTTGTCCAGCCTACCCTCTAGCTTTTTCTCCCTCGTCTCCTATTTTTCTTCTAACCTGTTCATTTTGGCTTTAACTTCACTCATTTCTTTCCTCATATCTACCATTTCTTCCTTCATTTCTCTCAGAATTGCCACCAATGCATCTTCCTCCTCTCTCTTCCTTTTCTCATCGCTCTTCTTCCTTTCATCCTCCAACTTTTTCACTTTAGGTGGAGTTCTGTCTACTCTGTTACACTTTTTGAAAATATCATCCGTACCTAACTCATCTCTTTCTTTTTGCAATAT